>NW_012115311.1:4181487-4340963 GCF_000951035.1 Colobus angolensis palliatus | reverse complement strand
TTTTTCATCTGATTTCATCCTATAAACCTTGACAAGTTGACACATAACAAAAAGAAGCATTTTTGCCATTTAATACTTCACAAAATACTTTGCTTTATATATACCATCAATTTCTAAAAACTAATTATAAGAAAAATATCAAGGAGTAGTTTAGTCTGTTAGATTTGTTTTCACACACGAAATCATGTTACGGTGTACCAGAAAGTATCAGTGGAAACATATATCAATTTTGAAAACACTTGTATGAACATTTTATTCTAAATTCCATTTTCAACCATATAGGAGACTGCCTATGAAAAAATATATGCCAATAGCTCTCATTCTTTGTGGAGGTGCCACTAATAGGCTTACCTAAAGCGCTTATCTTGTTTTAACTTTTCATGGAGGGATTTCTCTGCTGGCTTGATGATCTCGCGGAATATGTGAATAGCACCATTTCTCCCTTGCTTACTCCCTCGCTCCATGCACGAATTTTCAATGCAGACAGCCTAGGAAAGGAAAGAAAAGTATGGGGTATCTTTTTCCTTGCTTGAAATTTCCCATGTAGATGTAACTACATAATTCAATTTCCAGATCGGCCCTTCTGAGAGGTTGCCTAGTGTCTGAGGCCCCAGGAACAGCTTCTTTCCTCTGTTTTCAATGGCTCACACAAACTCACAAGACACTTCTTACCTAGACAGGTTTTTTATTAAAAGTCAAGCTACCCTATGGATCACGCAGGTAATTTTGTCAATATTACAAAAGTTCCATGGAATCCCACTTCTACAATTTTTATAATTTCTATCCAGATTTGAACTATTTCTCCAGACTCTCTTTTGGTCAATACTATCTGTAAGGTTTCCTCACTTTAGTGCTTTTAATGATCTTCATAAATATTTACTTTATTTTCTTGACTGTAAGACTCTATTCATCATTGTAAGTCAAATCTTTGACATATTTATAGCTTTTTGAACAAATGTGATATATAGATACACATATTTGTATATATAAAATTTAAAGTGCAGCAGGTTTAATGCATACTTAAAAATGTTTGGAATTGTGTAGCTATAGGGAGCTGCTGACATGTGCCAGATTCAGTTCTAGGTAATGTCTGACTTCCCGCGAAGTCTTTTAGCTATAGCTGTATGTGTTATCTGGACAAGTACTGCACTGTAATTTTGATAAGCAATATTTCTATAAATTTTCCTGCAGCAAAAAGTACGTTACGGCTGGGTGCAGTGACTCACGCCTATAATCCCAGCACATTGGGAGGCCAAAGTAGGAGGTTCACTGGAGGCTGAAAGTTTGAGACCAGGCTGGGAAATGTAGAGTGAGACCCTATCTCAAGAAAAATTAAATTAAAAAAAACAGTCAGGGTGGTGTTGTGCACCTATAGTCCTACCTACTCAGAAGACTGAGGTGGGCGGGTCCCCTGGAGCCAAGGAGTTTAAGTTTAAGGTTACAGTGAGCTATGATTGTGCCACTGCACTCCAGCCTGGGCGACAAAGTGAAACTCTGTCTCCAAAAAAAAAAACAAAAAAAAAAGTACATTAAGACCCTTTTATAGAGTCCGGAAATCACTATGTGTCAATAAAGGTTTATCTTGAAAGCCATTCAAAAGATATTCAGATGCTGACTGGTTATTTTACAGTATGAGGCCACCTTGCATATTTGATTCATTATAATGAAATGTTTTGAAATGAAGAACATTTTAGTAGAGACAACATAGTGCTAACACACTGTGTAGCCAGTGCAGAAACTAATAAACACCGTGTAAAATATTTATTATTTCTTACTGCAAACAGTCATCATAAAGAAAAATGGTGTGTAGGCAGAGAACAGAATTACCTTGAAAACTGTAAAGTACTCTGCAAATGAAAAGTTTATTTAAAAAATTTACCGTTTTCTAGAATTGAAAATAATTGATGCTCTAGAACACAAAGTTACTCATACTGAACACATGCGAACTATCTAACTGCCTGAGTTTTTAATACATAGCACTTGTTGTGGACTTCGCCCACAGTCTTCTCACCCACACTATCCAGTTCCCTGATGCTTCTGTGAATATTCGCTGTTAGAACCACACTCATAAAATTCTGAAATATTCATTGAAACAGCATTCTTTGACATGTCATTTGACAGACTCTTTTGTTCTGATTCACTTACTGTACGATATACGAAGACTCTGAGCTGTTTGCCTCCAATGGTTTCCAGTATTTGTCCGTTGTAAAGCTCATTAAGGCCAACTTTTACTTTCAATATGTGATTCTGCAAAATTAATTTAAGAAGGCGCTGATCCATGCTCAGAGTATCATCTGTAAATAAATTAAGAAAGATCATTCTTTTATTTAGAAAACATTAAAGTTTCTCCTGGTAAGAGAGAATCATACAAACAGATAATCCCTGACATTAATAATATTATAATATCATAGTATATAATAATATAATATCATGGATTTTGCACTCATATAATACATGAGTCAACTAAATGCTAAAAACTAACAATTCAATTCACCAAGTAGAAACTCTGTGACCTACTGTATCAAATGACAATAATACAGTTCCAACCAGTTCAAGCAATGAGTTTCACCTCTATAAGGGCTACATAGTTTTATAGTGGTCACTGGCAAATGCTAAACCTTAATGGTGTCCACGGTTTTGTATGATAATTAGATATCCATTAAGTCACATGAAAGAACCATTATGAATTCTTTGTAAATTAATATTGATTACTGGAAAGAGAATCAAAGCAAACAACCTCCTAAATATGGGTTATTGTCAAAACACACAGGCAGGATTATTACAAAGAAGAAAGGATATCTAGGAATTCAATGTTTTTGATTTATAGTTTTTTAATACCATAATTTAGCATTTGGAAAAATTATGTTGCCTATTTTTAATTAGTAAATTTTGCCAACAGTTTAAATATGTCTGTGAAATCATTGTCCTGAGAAAGGTGGCAGATTGCATTTTTTTTTTTTTAAAAGATCTATCAGTGCATCCTTATTGTGCTGGAAGTATTAGATTCACAGAGAAACTGAATATGCTTTTTAAAAAAAAATTTTTTTTTTTTGAGATGGAGTCTTACTCTGTTGCCCAGGCTGGAGTGCAGTGGCGCCATCTGCCTCCTGGGTTCAAGCGATTCTCCTGCCTCAGCCTCCCAAGTAGCTGGGATTACAGGAGCGCACCACCACACCTGGCTAACTTTTGTACTTTTAGTAGAGATGGGTTCTCACCATGCTGACCAGGCTGGTCTCAAACTCCTGATCTCAAGTGATCCACCTGTCTTGTTCTCCCAAAGTGCTGGGATTACAGGTGTGAGCCACTGCGCCTGGCGTGAATACTCCTAATTACAAACTTTCACTCTCTGTAGGCTATTATCCATTATAATGAAATGTTTTGAAATGAAGAACATTTTAGTAGAGACAATGCAGTGCTAACATACTGTATGTGTAGCCAGTGCAGGAACTAATCAATGCCTCATGAAACATCTCTTATTTCTTATTGCGAACAATCATCACAAAGTAAAGAGTGTAGGCAGAGAGCAGGAAAAACAGTGTCCAGTACATACCAGAAAATGCATTATTCACAGGTGCCAGCAAAGTGTATTCTCCATCTGGCCTCAGAGCCGATGCCAAGCCTAATTGGGCCACAAGATCCGTGAAAGTGGTTTGCTGTTTTCCAGCCAGCTCAGTAACTTGTTTGGCTGAAAAATAAACCATCACGATCCCAATAATGTCATCGTTGCTATTATCTCCATCATGAAACTAGTAAGTGAATTCCTGACTCTTTTCTAATATTGTAAGCTATTTACTGCAATGTCAATGTGATAAGACATCCTCCCGCTCCCTAATAAGAGAGTTCCACTTCCATTTTTTGGCGGGGGTTGATAATCACAATGAATTTCTGAAGGAAAATATTTTTCTGTCTTCCCACTACATGTTTCTTTAATTCTGTATTGTTCATCTGTCATCTCTCTCTACGCTGTGAGTTCTACAGCTTTTTCATTTATCCAAAGCTGACCATTTGGTTAGATCTTTCCTTCTGTTTCCAAGAAAAACTCTGGCACTGTGAAAACCTTTATAAATATTAGATGTTAGAAACCCTAGAACGCCAGAGATTCATGCATGGAGTGCCCGTCACTACACTGCATATCTATGGAGTATGCAAGTAGCTCACTATTTATTGTGTTAGTGCTTTGCGTGGCATTCTTTATACTGCACATTCATTTTTCATGGACTTACTCTTTGAGACAGCATAATTAGTAAATTATAGTAAGTAAAATCAAACAAACAAAAAGAAACGTTGCTTACCAGAATCAGGAATTAGGACCTGATCGATCAAATGGATCACACCATTATTTGTCACAATATCCTTTTTGTTCACCATCTTGATTCCATTTACAGTTATGCTGTCACCGTCACATCCTATCTCAATTGTATTTCCTTCCAGCGTCTCAAAGACTGCTCCTCCCATAATAGACTCAGAACACTGGAGAGTATTTAAGATGTGATACTTCATAAGAGCTGGAGAACACAATAAAAAGTTAGCTTTCGGATCAAGGGAAATAACATTTGACCCTGAAAAGATGTGTTTCATGGTGGAACTAAGTAATCCTTAAAATGTAGTAAGACCTAAGGATTCACTAACAGCTTTAAAATCCTATTTACGTTCTAGAAGTTTTTTCCTATCAACTACAAAATAGGAACAGCTCAGCTTCGTAGGAATAATAAGAGGAGATCAACTTCAGGAAATGATTGGTGCAGCATTAGAAAACGTGGTAGGTTAAGTTCCAGCTATCATAAGAAAGTAACTCCTGCGTGAAAGCAAGAATTGTTCCTTTCAGAAGACCTTTGACTGGCACAAGGGCTCACACATGTAATCTCAACACTTTGGGAGGCCTAGGTGAGAGGATTGTTTGAGGCCAGGAGTTCAAGACCATCATGGGAAACACAGCAAGACCCCTCTCTACCAAAAGAGAGAAAAAGGGGAAGGCCTGTTTAATTCCAAAATGCCCAAGAGCAGCATATTATAATAGCTGCTCATGGCAGAATATTTGTACATAACGTGTAATGAGGTAGATAGAGGCTTGAGGATAAGACAAATTATTTCTGCAAGGCAACTTCTAGAAAGTAGCCAAATAAAGATGATTTATTGAAGGGCCTCTGGAAGGATCTATGCCTCAGCTACGTTATATCTATCCTGCATCCTAAAATGTTCTCATCTTAAACTGGTCAAATGTATTTTGGGATAGGCTGAGTAAGTGAAGTATGCAAGCACAAAGTAAAACCTATCTGACAACAGAAAGGAAGCTTGGCAAGCCACCAAATTCTTCTGTGTATCAGTAATTAGAGGCCCAGGAGAACCATACGATTCTCACAACTCAGTATCTTTTGGCATAAATACAGAATTAAAAGCATTGCATAACATGCATACAATATTAAAATTTGATGATCTAATATTTCTTTCCAATACCTGTTAATCTTTCTGAATATCTACTACTTATTTACTTGAAAGTAGTATGAAAGAATGTGATCTTAAGAATGTTCTTATTTAAGAATTATACTCTGCCTACTCTTTCAAGGACTTTTGGAAGACTTATAGTACATCTCAGAATAAAAATTTTTCCTTGCCTTTGCTTATTAAAACGAATATTATTGGCAAGAACTAGCCTCTTTTTTATTCCCCTCTCAGAATGCTGGGAGACTTCTTAAAGAGGAAGAATTTTAACTACCTTCAGAAGCCACCTTGTCTCCCATGATCCTTTCTAGGACACCTCGTGGGAGTTTCTCAAAAGCCTCATTGGTGGGAGCAAAGAGTGTGAAGTGACCATCTCTTCCAAGGGCCTCCAATATGTCCGATGTGATGGCAGCTGCCTGAAACACAAATGTGCTTTTCAGAGACTTTCACACTGTAAATCCAAAAGAAAATTACAACACACTTATCCTAGGCTGACATGATGGAGCTGATTCCCGCACTATAGAGGCTTGTTGTTGTTCGAGCTTCAGAATATTACTTTTTGGCACAACCATGTCTTTTCCAACTTGCTTCAAATTGTGTCTGCAAAAATGGGAACTCTGCCCACGTTTGTGGGACTGTAGCAATATCCAGCAGTATATATAATAACGATGAACGCGTTCTAAATACACTAAATACACACCAGTCACATGACTAACCATTCTTACTCTATCATTTCCACAGAAATATTATTTCATATGAGATGGTTTCTCCTGTGTAAAATGAAAATAGTAGCCATTTCAAAAAATATGTTTGTTATATTTTTGCCAGATTTAATAGCATTTTTATTGTTTTTAGATTTTGACAGGAGAAGAGGAGGGAGTTCAATGACTCAAGACAATCTGCTCTTGGACTTACTCTAAAAGACGAAAGGTCATCCTCTGCTTCAATGAAGTCTTGAATTGAGGTACCAATTTGTGTAAGGACACGGTCAATGACATGGACCACGCCATTTGTTGCAATCTGGTTCCCATGGATAATTCGAGCACAATTAACGGTGACAACCTATAATTATTTGGAAAAATCAAAGTGCTGAAACCAGAGACATCCATTGACCACTGAGACTGCAAGCCCTTTCCCAGTTTTTCATTTATACTAGTAAATGTAACATATGGGAAACTATATTCTAAATGGAAATGCTGTGGATGAAGATTTACATGTTGTTATATCTAAAAAAGAAACTGTAAAGGAAAAGGGAACCAGTTGAGAACCTAAGTCTATTCATACTTAACATATCTAGCAACATAAGGCAAAGGTGCTTTTTTCTTTCAAATTATTGCTTTTTTCCTCTTTTATACAAATAGTCATAAACTTTTTAATGTGGATAAATGAATTACGTAAAGAAGTCTAATCAGTCCTAAAAATTAAGTTTTGAGAAGGAGAAACAGATAATTATTGTATAGATATAATTAGTTCTAGTGCAAGAACTTCCTAAATGTTGCTTCGTCACTGATCTCTTTTGTCCCTGAGAATCTGGCTGTGGAAAAAGTTCTATGACCCCACTGGCAATTTTCCACAAAAACTGATCCAAACACACAAGTACTACAGTAGCTAGAGGGGGGAGTAAAAGAACACTCATTCTTTGATTATTCTTTTTGCTACTACAATAAATGATTTCAAATACATCAACTACTAAAATTTCCTTTTTTAGAATACTTGTCTGTCAATGAACTGTTCATGTAATGTCTCCTTTTCAATCACTCTTTGGTAGAAATTAATAACCCGATTGGAAATTTGCATGCCCTCGATTTGGGGGTAAAGTCATAATATAGCACTTACCTTATTCTCTCTCATATTTTATTATTTTTGTGAGCATTACATAAAAAGTATAGACAAAATTAAAGAAGGTATTTTTCATAAGTGTACTTTTTACTGATAAAACTTACCCCATTAGGATAATGGTTAATGAAAAGCCCCAAATTGTTATACATTGAAGGAATAATCATGCCATTTTTTAAGTCCTTGGTCAACATTCTCTTATTAATCATGTGGCTATGTAAAGCATTCAGTAATTCAACATTCACGTTGCTCTCCAAACCTCTACGGATATCCTAGGAAAAATTGCAATGATAGAAATTCAATTTATTGTGGAACATTAGTAAAAGTCTTATGATCACACTATTTCTACTCTCTTGCTATTTTCTCATTGCATTATCAGATGGTCATACAAAATTGACATAAATAACTTAAAATTATATTATTCAAATTGGTTAAGGAATTTTATAAGTTCAGATACTTAGTTAAGGATCCTGAATGTGATAGAGTACTTAGACAGAACACATGATTTTTAAAGTGAATATGTTGATGAAGAGACAACCTTGATATAACAAATAAAATGATAAGAATTAGGGAGATACGAAATTATCACATATTTAAAAATTTCAAGTGGCAAACAAAACAAAACAAAAATGACATTATATTTGTATGCAACACTTGAGTTTTAACAAGGGTTTCATGTTTATTCCATAACAAATTCAAGAATTCAACCGTCCTGTACCTTTTTATCTATCCAACGCCATGTATTATATTATGCTTTACTCAATGCCATGGGAAATACAATGATAAATAAAGCAAAAAGTCACAACCGTTTATCAGTAGCAGGAGGTAAAAGTAGACACAGTAAGATACAGGACAGAGGGGGAAAATGCTTTCAGGGCTCAAATAAGAAAGAACAGCTATTCAGAAGTAGTTTGGAGATAGACCATGATATTTAAATCCATAGGAATGATGTGGTGGTCTTCTAAGTCCAGTACTGACATAGGGTGAATGCCAAGAGAGCAAAAGTTGTCCAGTTTGGTTAATACACACTTTTATGTTTCTCAGATAATACTAAGAAATTTAGAAGGGTATGTTGACAATAACGTGGATGACTTCCATGTCCTAAGAAGGAGTGAAATAAACTGGCAATGAGGAACCACTGAAGATCTTGTGGCATTGGAATTTAGTGATTAGAACCAGGCTTCAGGAAAGTTGAGTGGTAACGTACAGCAGAAATGAGAGTATTAGGGGGATCACTTTAGAGGAAACATGAGATAAGGCTAACAGCAGTTTGTAAGAATTGGAGAAAGGAGAGGTAAGGATGGCTTACAAATTTCAAGCCTGAACATAGAGACTGGTACTGCCAATTGTGGGTAAAAGGCACTAAAAATACAATTATTTATGGGGCGAAAGAAAATTGCATATGTTTTAGATAACTTTTGTTTAAAGATGCAGATGGTATATCCAAGGATAAATACTAAGATAAACAGTAGAAATATTCTACCGAAGTTCGAAGAAGACACAAGTCCAAACAACAAGCGTAGGTTTAATGTTTGTATGCACTGAAGTAATACCTGAAACCATGTTAAGTGCATTTAAAGAGCAGAGTCAAGTTGCTGGAAGAAATTCTTACAAGTTTCATTCTTTAAGGCAAGGAGGAAGAAGAGTCAGCAAAAGGGACTGGAGAAGGGGTTACAGATGTGACAAAAGACACCCAGAAGACGGAGGTCTATAATCAAGCAGTCAACCACACAGCTAATGTAGCAAGATAATGCCTACAGATATATGCCTACATTTTATTAAGTATATTTGACTCTAGTAATAATTACCAATTCATCTCCATTATCTAGTAGAAAGTAGGGATGTATTTTTATATCAGTTTTATAGATTCGGAAATTGAGTAATAATTTAAGGCATTGTAAATTAGACTGTGCACAAGTCTGAAAATCAAATGTATTTTCACATTTCCTTTATCCACATGCATGTATACAAATTTGACAACCTGAATATCCATATATATTTACATATAATTAAACATACATAATAAAATAGTGCTATATAATACAGCTTATGATAATTTTAAATTTCAGTAGGCTTCTTAACTTACCTTTCTGTTAGACTTGTTATCTGAAATTACAGACATATCCTCACAAACAGGAAAAAGGAAAGGAGCAAAACAGAATAACAAGTGCCCTTTTAGCCGATTCTTGGTTCCCCTTCTTTAAAAAATTAATGTATACATCTCCTGGAGAGTTATTCTATTTGTGGATGTATTAAGGTATTTTACTTTCCTCAATAACTCATCCCTTTAGATATCATATATGCACAATAGAAAGATACACAATTTCTACTAATATCCTAGTTAATAAATCAGTTAAAATGAAATAACAATACCAGCAAAAAATAAATCTATTGATAAAAATATTGAATTACAGAATCCAAGTTGTCCCAAGCCTCATTACTCGGTGCGAAGTAAGTGAAGGATCCCTTTCCCTCGATCTCCTCCCTCAGTTTTGAGGCATCAGAATAGCGCTGCGTTGTGGTGGCTCCCACGATACCCAGAGTGCCATAAACATGGTCAATGGGCAAAACTGAAATAATCAAGAAATGAATCAGTACTGGGGATAATATTCTCAGGATATGATTCATAATCATTTAAACTTTATGCTGTTTCCCAAGATATTTAACTAATAATTTTAGCAATACAATTATGTGAATAATCATTTTTATATAAAAGTTATCTTTTGAGTGCTAAATAATAAAATGCTACTGAAAAACATTGTTACATATCCTTTGTGTTAAGAATAAAAAACTTTAAACTCTTATCCTGGTTTAACATTTAACCTATTTAGATCTCAATCCTGCTATGTCAATAATAATTCAATTATAACTCAATATTATCTATTATTTAAATCTATCATTTGTATAGATTTGGGTCCCTAAAAATATGTAGGCCTGCTTGTTTTCATTATAAGTTCTGGTAGCAAATAATTCACAATGTTTAATCCTTCCAGATTATTTCTTCCAAACATCAGAAGAAAGATTCATGCATGAATGTCAGCCTAAAGGGATTTATCTAGTAACGTGCAGTCAACTTATTTTTTCTGACCCTATTTGATTTGAACATTAGTATAATTTGATTAATAGCACAGAATAAATGGTTATTAAATTTGTGAATATCCTTAGATTTGGTGACACAACTATTAAGTATAAAACCGGGATTTTAAAAGACCCTAAAAAGATGGAGAAATTGAGTCAAAATGAACAAGGTTAAATTTAAGAAGTTTTCATGTAATTCCTATGCCTAAATTGAGAAAAACAAATCCTAGAGACCTGACTTAATGGTGTATATAAAAAAACTGGTAATCAATTTTAATTGATTCCAAATTCAATATAAGCTAATGATGTAACACGGTTACCAATGACATTATCCAAAGTGCAAGGTCTCCCCCTATCAGGTACTTATCTTGGTATTGTCTTAAATGCTCAGACCCACATGGATGGACTTTAAATATCAGTCTAGGTTTATATTCAGAAGAAAAGATTACTGGACTAGAGACTTTCTGTGCGTTGGTGTTATAATGGGGAGGGCTTCAAAGTCTATGTCATATTAAAAGAATTGGGGATGGTTAGCCCAGAGAACAGAAGATTTTATTCAAGAAGGAGAGGGTAGCCAGAGGAAAGGCGTGATGATTGGCATGAAATATCTGAATGGCTGTCATTTCAAAGAGGAAATAGATGAAGTATTTATGAACTGTTTTTTTTTCTCTAGTTGGCAGAGGTATAGGAAACCAAATTTCAATATAAGGAACATTATAAAATCAGAGCTGTTAAACTAGAGAAGATGAGATATCACCAAGTAGTTAAGTTCCATGTTCCTAGACAACTTCAAAGAACAGGATTTTATAAAGAGTTTTGTTCCTGAAGGGAAGCTGAACTAATTTAAATTTATGACTAAGTTTCTGTTGTCTTGCCCAGCATCCAGTGTATGAGAAATGTGTTCTTACATTTCATCATCGTGATAAATTCATGATTAACACAAACATAGGAGGGATATATTTTGGATTTAGGATGGTGCTGAGTACACACAAACACAATTGGCTTCTCCACAAGCCACCTCAACCCTTTCCTTGCATATAAAGTGTTCCTTATTTAATTCAAGAAATTGAGATTTTACCTGCTGGGCAGCCTTTCATTCCTTCCATTCTCATATAACCAGGGCAACATTCATACAGCACAGTCCTGTACATTGGAAGAAAATTAATATTAAAATGAGAAACTAAATAGGATACATTTTGACAAAAATTTGACAAAATATTTCACTTATTTCCTTGATTTGCTGAGATTCTAAAAATCAGGGTGTTTTTTTCCTCCCCTGATATTTTCTTTTTTCTTTTGTTTTTTCTTTTTTTTGAGACGGAGTCTTGCTCTGTCCACCAGGCTGGAGTGCAGTGGCGCGATCTCCGCTCATTGCAAGCTCCGCCTCCCGGGTTCACGCCATTCTCCTGCCTCAGCCTCCCGAGTAGCTGGGACTACAGGCGCCTGCCACCGTGCCTGGCTAGTTTTTTGTATGTTTTGTAGTAGAGACGGGGTTTCACCGTGTTGGCCAGGATGGTCTCCATTTCCTGACCTCGTGATCTGCCTGCCTGCACCTCCCAAAGTGCTGGGGTTACAGGCATGAGCCACCGCGCCCGGCCGATTTTTTCTATATTTATATGAATTTGATTTCTCACTACAGTCTCATGTTACTATAGAAAAGTTCCAGAATGTTGATGCAGATGAATGAAATTTGGGTCCCAGTTCTGTTACTTGGTTGACATGTGAACCCTGAGCAAGTCATTTAATCAACTGGAGTCCCTGTTTCCCCAAGTATTTAACATGAATATAGTAGCTATGATATCTACTCAGAGTAATTGTGAATCTCAAATGAAATAATGCTTTTGAAATCATTTTGTAAACTAAAAACGGGTATAAATGTGCTTTAATAGAAGTGGAAACATAAGAAAATACATTGAACTATTTGAATCCGTAACATGCTATCTCATTGCTAACTAAAATAATGCTGTATTTGGTTTGAATTGCCAGTATAATTATTAACTGTATTATATTACATATAAACTTTAAAATCTTTTTATTTGTGTAAAATTTGATAAAAGTAATCTAAGTTTATTTTAATATTAGAGCTTAGTATTCAAGAAAATGTCATCCTGTTTAAAGTTAACAAAGTGGGTTGACTTATACAGGCAATAATTAAGGTAACGGACCAGAAAATTCAAGGTATCAAGATATGCAAAAAATAAGTTTATCTAATTTACTATATTTTGAGGGAAAATAGTAATTAAAAAAATATATGCTTACAAAATAAAACCTGATTATATTAATATATAGATACATTATTATAATATAATCCTAATTTTTATTTTTTCACATTTCATAGAATATTTTCTGGATTTCATCATCCAACATAGATAGCCTATTTTAACTAAAATTTTACATGGTTACTTATGTTTCCTTTCAATAGAAATATAAAGGTACATGTATCAAACAATTAGAAACAGGGATTATTACAAGTAAAAAATGCACATAGTTTTGTAATTTTTAATTGATACATATGTCAGATTATGACAATTGTAGATTAGTTATCTTGTAATTCACTAATTAAACATGAATCAGCTAATTCAGATGCTATTTCTTTTCTGACTTTTTAATCTAGTTGTCATAATTGTAATCAAGTATGAATGAATCAAATAATTTATACATGAAAGAGATTGCCGAGTATAAGAATAAAATTTTTTTAGTATGATAAAAATGATAAAAGCAAACTATCAAGAAGCAAAAATTTTAATGATGTAAGAGATAATTTTATACAGTCGAGTAAAAGTAAATAAATGTTTTCAAATTGAACCCTGGTACATTAAGTATTTATTTAGGATTTGTAGTCCTGTTTATAACCTTGAATCCATATTCTCTGTTTATTAATAAAAAATTCCTGGCATGAAATATTGGCTTAAGAATCATAGATAGCTAAAAATATGGACAAAATTAAATGGGAAATACCCACTTCAAGTTATTCTCTAATTTTAATATAGTTTGAAGAATAGTTGGTATTGGAAATATATACAAGGTACATAGGAGCCTTATGCAAATCATAATAGAGCCTCTAAATAATTTTATTTACATGAGCTCTTGTAAATAAATCTAATTATTGGATGTCAAAAGATTAAGAATTGCTTATATATTAGCTTTAGCATATGTTGTAAACAATTTAAAAAATGAGATACAAATGTGCTTATTCCATAGATTGATAATACTTACTTGAAGTAAAATAGTGACTAGAAAAGGAAATTTAACAAAAAAGTATACAGCAAATGCCAATATAACAAGGGTCAGTCATAATGTAGAGAATTAATGCAGTAGATGAGATAAAATTCCAACAGTTCATTGTAATATCAGCTGATAATTGAACCAGATGGTTATCTCTCAGCAGATATTTTGAAAAGAAGAAAAGAGTTTTTTTCAGAAGAACATTTATGCTACCCAAAACTCAATGTTCCCATATGGTCAGTAGGGCAAAACAAGAGTAAAAGAATATCATTGGTACACATAGCTCTAAACATGAGAAATTTATTTTTGCTTTCAGAACAGTATCTAATATTTCATGAGATGCCAGCTAAAAATGTCACAGACATTCTCTAGAGGAATTTTCCAGAATACTATATTACTAGACCATTATATATTTTGGGCAATATCTTGACCCTAGGAGGCTTCATGTTTTTCATTAGGCCTGCTCAGTTTACTTTTCTCAAATCCCCAGAGCAACTGTTCAGCTGAAAGGCAAACATTTCTGTCATCTGATCGTAAAGTCCTGAAGATATCTCTGGAAATTTCAGCGAAGCAAGCAGACAGCAGACCAGTCTTCCTGTCAATAGTATTGATTTCTTTGGTTATTTGAAATTAGCATTTACATTTATTTCAGTGCCCAGATGTAACTATGTTTTTGAAAATGAAGCTACTTTAGAAAATTAAGCTGATAAAATTGAACAAAGGAGACACTGTTACATTTCTGGTTTAAAAAAATGAAAAAAAAGAAAAGCCAGGCTTCAAAGTAGTGATTTTTTTTTTTTAATGGAAAGCAAGAAAGAATTTTGGTATATCCTCTGTACTAGTCTTGACATCTCTCATATATTTAGATGGTTAAAGTAAATTCATGGCATTCTTCTCTATCTTCTAGGAAGGATGTAATAAGCATTCTCCCTAACATTTCAGGGTGAAGGTTGTTTCTTATCTAGTTAGTGTGCATTTCAAATATGCTTCATGGTATCCATGAATATAAAGAACAAAGAGGAAAGCTCAAAGCCTTAGAATCCCTACTGGAGCCTAGCTTGCAGCATGCCAGAGACCATTGTAACAACTGATTGCATTATAATTGTGTGAATGACTCACAAGTCTAGCAGAAGTCTGCACAATAATAGGAATAATGTTCAGGTCAAAAGATAATATCGAGTCGAAACTCTATTAAGCCAATGAGCAGGGGATGGTCAGCAAGGTCCTCTGGTGCCCTAGACTTGGTTACCATGTGGAGATGCAACCCAGCTAAGGTGAAATGCCTTGTATACATGTTCTTACTTAGAAATAAAGACAATCTTGTGCATTTCAAATAGGCATCTGGTCACAGCTTCCTTTCCTGTCCACATCTATGCATTTGTTAAAAGAGTTTAATTTTAAGGACAATTGATGTTATGCATTATGGGTACTTAGTAATTTCACATTTATCAATTCATTTTATCTTCTCAGAAATTCTTTAATACAGCTATTAGATCCATGTTTTACAGGTAAGTCTACAAGAGGTTAAGTGATTCCATATTTAGTATTTTTTTTTTTTTTTTTTTTTTTAGGGGGGGTCTCGCTCTGTCGCCCGGACTGGAGTGCGGTGGTGCCATCTTGGTTCACTGCAACCTCCACCTCCTGAGTTCAAGCGATTCTCCTGCCTCAGCCTCCCAAATACGTGCCTGCCACCACATCCGGCTAATTTTTGTACTTTTTTTTTAGTAGAGACAGGGTTCACCATGTTAGCCAGGCTGGTCTCGAACTCCTGGTCTCAAGCGATCCACCTGCCTCGGCCCCTCAAAGTGCTGGGATTACAGGTGTGAACCACCATTCCTGGCCCGTGTTTAGTATTTATACCAATATTATTAACTTAGAAATAAGTTTCCAATCAATTCTGCCACCCGAACTTAGGGTAACTGAATTTTAATGCTGATGTATTAAGCAGGTTCTTCCTGGGGTCTTCCTGGGGTCTTTTGCCTTTCTCAAGGCATCCTTCAGTAAGGGTGGACTTCAAATTAATAGGAAGCAGGAAGAAGTCACTTGCACTGTTTTCTTGACTGGGGTGGCACCTAAACCTTTCTGATTGTATTACTTGCCCTATTTATGACTGGGCTCCCTCATTGTAAAACAAAGATTTTGGATCACAGGAGTGCTTCTTGACCTTAATGTGCCCAGAATGTTTATTACTTTTTTCTACCAATATTTATTGGTAAAATAAACCAGAAGGCAGGTCTATTAAGTAATAAATAATGCTTTCCAATTTTAAGGTAATCAGTGAAACATATGAAAAAACATAATCATTCTTGGGGCTATTGAGATATTAACTATAATGATGAGCTTCCATTACCACCTTGTGGACCTCTGGGAATGGAGCATCTTGAACTGAGAATCACTGGATTAAATAAAGAGATAAAGTCAAGTATTTTTTAACTTTAAACTTTGATGAAAACTCTGAGGTAAACTGGAATACTTTTAGACAATTTCCAAATGACTGGAGGAAAACATTAACTTTTTGCCTCAGAAACTCTGATATTTTAAACCACTTTTTCTGGCCCACTTTTTTATAAAATGAGGAAACGAAGTCACAGAGGTTAAGTGACTTGCCTAAGATAAAAGAGGGCCAAATCAGGAGTAGAAACCACATCCTATACTCACACAGATTCTATACCCAATCCTTAGCCATGTGATCTGCTTCCTTCTGGCCTCCACGTCACATGGATTCAGGAAGAAATCTGAGTTCTAATAGTAATATTGGAGATGCAGAGAGAACTTCTTTATTCACGTATGGATTCCTTTCTTTAAAGAACTCCCACAATTTGGGTCAGTATTTTCAAGAAGAATGGTGTGTTACACCCAGGGGGAAGGCATATACGTCATGATGTTGTTTTTGGAAATGACATGTTATGGAAAAAAAAGAGACTTACGCTTTCTGTCCACAGATGGACTTTTTATACCAGTTCTTACAAGTGCTGAAGTATTTCTTTTTGGTGCCCAAAATCTGTTGAAGGGCACAGACATTCGGGCTGGAGGATAGAGGGAAAGGAAAAAAGTTAATGTCCTAATAATGACTAGTTTTTCATATCTAAAGATCAGATGATAGAAGAAAATGTTAAGATGTGGAATTGATATTCAAAGATATGATTCTAGCCTTGCACAAATCTAACTATTGACACGATCCTACTGAATTGTTGGAAAACCTAAAGTCTAAGGGAGATGGCGAGGAGAGAGAGAAAAAAATTATACATTTCTGAGAGTAAAAAATACAAGCGTTTCAAAAAGTTAACCAAATAGAAATATTCAAACAGTATGAACATAATTTCATTTCTATGTGCCCTATTACTCTTAATAGCAGATAATCTACTGACCCTTTTTAAACCAAACATGTGCTCACTTGGAGGATGGCCATAGCTTCAGGGCTCTCTGGAACAAAGAGAGGTCAGAGAGCAAAAGAGACAAGATTTATTATGTACACAGACACTATACTCTGTAATTTTCTAGGTTAAGTAATCACAGAAGTAAATGAGTGCTAAAATTAACTTTGAAACAATACGGTTGCACAGAGGAGAATTATCTTTTTGAATGGAAGTAACAGATTAGAACATCCTCTGTCATAACTTTCATATTCCCCTTTCTCTCTTAAAGGGATAGAGGTCTTATTTCACTGTAAGTCAAAGAAGCTTGTGAACATTATGAAAATCCCTGTGGGGCATAGGAAGAAGTGCCAAGATCCACTTAAAAAATTATAAATGGTTGGATGAGTTACAAAATTATGTGTAATTTTTAAAATGCTCAGTTGTAGTTTCATTAGTTCTGTAAAATATAAATTACTTTTGCAAATTTTACAGAATTCAGAATTTAAAAGTAACTTAAATGCTTCAAAGAATTCAGAGAACTAGTTACATTACCCAGCGTTTAACCTTCATATGTAATTTAAATAAAATTTTCTCTAACATCATGTGAGATATTTCAAAGCTGTTCACATACATACGATAGTTCCTAACAAGAGATTTTTTAATTTTGAAAACTCAGTTTCAGATTTTTGGAAGAAAATAGAAACATAAGTAAATGGAATCACAAAAGAATGCCCAGCCAAATTGTGTTAATTAGATTAGAATTATATAATATTTCATAAAAAAATTATATTCAAGTTAGAGAGTAATTATGTCTTAAAGCTTAAAGTGCATAGAGAAATCACAGAATACTCACATTTTCCTTTTTTCCTATTACTTTATAATAATTAGAAAAAAAAAACCCTGAGACATATATGAGAAACTTTATGCATACCTGAACATATAACAAGCTAAGGAAAAAGAAACACGGTTTATAAAACCAAACCCCTCACTTACCCTTGTTCCCGACCCCTGATACGACTATGAGTCAAGATCTTGTCATAATGACTATTGGCATCTGCAGGGTTAACAACAAGCAGCAATAGAAGAGAAAACATGGGTAAGAAGGGAATCATCTTGAGTCTCTCCGTTGCACTTAGTCCCCGAAGAGAACTGGCAGTGGGCTTTGCAGAGCTCAGAATTTATATACATGTCAGAGTTGTGGGAGGGAACACTGCATCAACCTGAGAATCTGAACTCTTTCCAAGAAACATCAGCAACTTCAAATTGCCAGCTAAGATTGGTTTTGGTTAGTTATATTTAAGGAACACATTGAGCTACTTTTCCTTTTCATTATAAAGCAGGTACTTATTTTTAATCATATGAACAATTGACTCACTGCATGTTTATGTCTCAGTTTTATTCTTTTGTATCTCAGAGTTTTTAAGAAATTCTTTTGTTGAGTTGTAAGATATTCTGCAGTCCTTTTCAGAGTAGAATGTACAATGTCTGTGTGCTCGAGATTATTGTTAGGTCTTACTGCAGTTCACATCAGAACTGAAAGATTATTATTATTTTTACTAGGAAACAAAGGTAGATGCAAGTCTGACAGTTACAAGGGGGTAAAGGCTGTTGATTAAAAACAAACTCTGGATAGATTTAAAACTTGTGTAAGATAGGAAATAAGAATTCTAACTTGCTGAAGAATCATGTAGGAGACTCCACATTTTCCTTGCTATCCTACAAAAAGGAGAGCTACCTCTCATTTCCTTTCTTTTTCAAATATCAAGGAACATATAGAGTGAACATAAGTCTAATCTGACAAATGTCTCTAACATGAAATGAAGCAGAAAGGAAAAACATTTGTGCTTTGTTTCTCATGACATACTTCACATGATGTTGAACATGTCTACGCAAGCACATCTACTGATAACTACTGGTGAAAAGCAGCCACTACTGGAAGCAAGTGTTACTAATCTAAAGATAACTAGAATAATTAAATACATATTAGGAAACAGGGGCATTGCCAAAATGATACTTCTGATTTTATCAGTAGTAACTAAAGCCTTTCAATGTTACACTATGCAATCCCTAGCCAAAGGAATGTGCATTCTTACTACTCCACACATAAGTCAAATGTTCAGAAAACTTTGGATATTGGAAGGGCCTTTGGGGGAACTGGATTGGACCAGAGAGCATTCTCAGTATTCTGAGTTACGCTTGAACTCGCTATGGGATATTAAAATATTCTACAACTTGTTGCTTAGTTTATTAAGAAAGCACACAGCAAACTATTGCAAGAACAGAAAACCAAACACTGCATGTTCTCACTCATAGGTGGGAATTGAACAATGAGATCACTTGGACACAGGAAGGAGAACATCACACACCGGAGCCTGTCGTGAGGTGAGGGGAGTGGGGAGAGATAGCATTAGGAGACATACCTAATGTAAATGACAAGTTAATGGGTGCAGCACACCCACATGGCACATGTATACATAGGTAACAAACCTGCACTCTGTGCACATGTACCCTAGAACTTAAAGTATAAAAAAAGATGATAAAAATAAAATAGAAAGCACACAGTAAAACAAAAATTGCTGGAATATGATTGAAAGCCCATTTCAATATGAAAATCTTGGGATTAAGGTATAGAAAATGAAGGGGCAATTCAAAAGAAGAGCCGGAGAGGAGATAGCATAAAAGTTAAATTATATCCTGACCCTGGTCCTTTGTGGAAAGAGTATTAGTCTATTATTTACATTTCTCTGAATGGAATCATTCTGACTTCATCTTTATGAAGCCATCTTTTGCTTTATATTATAGCTGTCTATTACTCTTATGTTGTGCATAAATGGTCAGTAACTGCTTATTGATTAGGATGGACAAACTATTAATATTATTAAATTAGCTGTTAGGACATTCCTGGTTATATGGGTATATAAAAGTCTTCAACTCTAGGCCAGTTAGACATTATAATATAGATTACACTGCTATTAATGCCGCTCTTTTCATCTTTAGACTGCTGTAACTGCTGACAGACCTTTCTGTAATGAAGCTGAAATCTCAAATCCAATAGGGTTTGACTGGAGGTGAAGGATGAGGTACTCAGAGAAAGAGATATAGACTTACGTAATGAGTATCAAGGGTAAAAAAATGTGTATTTTTAAATACAGTCCAGAATGATAACTGATAGACCTGATTGTGAACATAAGGAGTGAAGGAAGAATCAAAATTTCCTGCCATATTGCCTGCTTTCTTAACATTGCCTGGAATGAATTAAAATTTTATTGATTATTTTCAAGAACAATTTTAACCTAGTCATTCCTTGCAACCAGTTTTATGCACTGGAATTAATGGCTTCCATTCATCGTGGCACTTGCAGTTGCCTAAATTGACAAATAATTACATGAAATGAGTAGTGAAGATGGAAATGCAGTCATATTTCAAAATGTTACTTCTCCCTTCTGACAAGTGAGACAAATGTATGCTTTTTTTTTTTGTGGAAAGCATGATATATGCTCATACAATTAAAAAAGAGATCTTAAGTCTTTCTTTTTCACACTTCAAATAATAGAAACCAGAAGTCTATCCATCCTGAGCATCATTTCTGGAACTTGTGTAAGTCCCATGAAAAGTAACAAATAGGAGCCCTCAGTATTTAAAGTTAGGAGGATTAGTAATAACATCATGAAAGATCTTGAAAATGCGAGCCAGGTGTGCATACAGACTACCTGCACATTTAGAGGTTGGAGAATATCCCAAGAGAAGGAAAAAATTACGGTAAACATAAAAAGTTTATAGCACTGGAACTTAAAGAACTAAGGTCAGGCCAGAAGTGTGATATTATATGCCTAATAGTGGGAGGAAGTCTCAGCAAGTTTTGGGTAGGATGAGGGAAGGAACAGTTGTAAGAAAGAGAATTAGAGAAGATACTGAAAATCTTGCAAGGAACATAATTCTTCCCTTTCAGAGCACTTAACAAGCGTCAAATTTTCTCTCTCTCTTCCTGCCCGTCCCCCCCCGCCCACTGTGTCTCTCCACACAGGACCCTTATTCTTCTGCATCAGAAAAGGACACTGACCCTGGAGTTGTCCATGGAATTTTCCTAGGAGATGAGAGGAAAATTGAAATGATGATAATTAAGTCTGACTTTCAGGGTTGCAAAATTTGACCCGGAAATATAAGTCATTCATGAAAACTAAATGGTTGATTATGTAACTGAAGAAAAACAATATGACTGAAAGATAGGATCATTTATTTCTAGCTGTCAGGATGCTAATTTATTGTCAGTTTGCAAATTATCTAGCCTTGTAGCTTCTGGAGACTATGAAGTCATTGTAATATCATGCTTACTGTCTCCAGCATGTAACTAACCTTAAACTTGCCCTGTACTCTCTAGGATTGGACATATACTATGGATTCAACAAACCTGGATACTCAAGCCAAGTGCAGATTTTTTAAAAGCAAAAATTTCCTTGGTCCAGAGTATCTATTTGTGCCAAATTATTTCTAAGCCCTTGCTTTTTAAGATATAGGTTACGGGATCATGAAAACATTTCTTGAGTATCACTTTGCTTTCTTTCTGGCCTATTTGCAAGCTACACGTAGTGTTAGTGCCCTAGTTTCCTGGGGGTAGTACTCCCGTGCCCAACTATCTTGTCTAGTGAGGGTCCCAGGCTTCCTTGACAGCTAGGTAAATAGCCCTATGAATTGAAGTTCTGGCAAAGACCCAGTGATCTTTGTTTCTTTGGAGCTAGTGAAAATGTTTTCTTAAAATGACTAGGTTAGGCTGAACTAAGCCTACGGTAGCTGGAATTCAAATTAAACAAAAGTTAGATTTCATGATTTTTTTCCCTTTTTAAAATATGCATACAGCCCAAATAAAATTGAACATCAATGAATAACATGAAGAGGCCAAAGAAGAAATATATAGGCTCAGGTATTTGTGGCTGGACACATTGTATAATCTACAAGAACTGTAGGCACTCTCATGCCATCCTTTTGACATAATACTTCCAATGGATTTCCTCTGTATACTCCATAAATCTTCATGTTCTGGCCTAATATGTCTAAAATAATGAAATCATATTCGGAGAAAGAGATGATTAACTGCAGTCCAAAGTAGACATGAGGTGATGTTTCTTTAATGTTAACTAATTTAGCAGGAAGACAAAAGGCTTTCTGAAATAAATGTGAGTCCTATGCCATCTTCCCTGTAGAACTTTAAGCTCTCAATCATTTAAAAGCCTATCAAGTGTCAGGTCCACTCTTAAATTAGTCAATCAGTGTAACTATTTGACCCTAACTGAACTGGGTACTTATGCAATTTTAAAACTGGGTGCTTATTAACAGTATCTTTATTAGTAGTATTTACTTGTATTTCTCTGGAGACATCTAGTGGAGAAAGTATAGTTTACAATGTTTCTAGAAGCACAGATACCATCCATAATATTTTGATTAAATTAATAATCAATATAAAACTTATATAAAAATGTTAGGCATTTTACCTGTGTTTCAAAATGCCAATCAACTGAAGATTAATGATGCACTCTTACATGAAACATTCTACAGCTGATACGTATGAGCCACAATAAGCGATGCCAAATCTGGATAAAAGTTGAAAAATCTAGTCCCATTTTTTCATGTATGTAGCTGATACATGAATAGCTTCATTTTTTAAATCTGGGTTTCTGAGGTTTTTTTCTACACTGGCATAAAAAAGTGACATGTGGTTAGAAATTATGACTGAATTTTTTCTACTTCAACGAAATAATTGGAAATAATCATTTCTACAGTCTGATTTCATTCTTTGGTTCCCTCCACATTTATACACCCCTTACTTCTCACCCCCTGACACTGTTGACATTATGCCATACATCTTCTCTCTCATTTGGTTCTGGATGATTTTGTTTGAGGGGTAATTAAGACCCTACTCATCATCTGTCTCCTGCCCACAAATAACTTTTAATATTCTTCCAGATTAGACTGTAAGATGAAGGGATGGATAATTGCTGCAATTAAAAGAACTCTGTAGCCATCCATCTTTCATAGTACTAAAATTTCAACATCCCATCTGGAGCATTTGGTCTGCTGAAAGAATGGTCTAAATTATGATAACGCCATAATTTGTAATCAACCATTTATCACTTTCCTTGGATCCTTTCCCTCTGAAATAGAAATACTCTCAGGTCCCATGCTTAGACCTCCTTTTCTCCACTGATATATCCTCTCTGCTGATTTGTCTATGTCCAATGCTGTCCTCAAAATCCCTTTGTCTATTTCCAGTGTTTGTAGTACATGGTCTATATATGCTTCCTCTCTACATCTGAAAACCTTTTCAGATTTCTTCCTAGGAAAAGTGCCAACCAAAATTGAGTTATTCTTCAATTTTCAATCATAATCTTCCAGCTATTCTCAGATACATTGAATATATTTTGTTCTAAAATAACTTTTGTTGCTCCACTTCACCAGATAATGATATTATGTGATGAATTTCCAATTGCAGAAATCGAATATTGTTACAAAATTTCTTCTTGTTATCCCCATATTTCTTCTTGTTCTCCTCATATATCATGAGGGTTTCTGCTTTCCTCTCTAAGAGACATGCATCTGATGAAGGTTTTTATTCACTTCTATTGTCCTATATGCAAAACAATATTGGGACACTCGGTTAGTACTGCGGGGAATAATGGTAAAGACCTCCTCTTCTTTTTATGCTAACAAATATGCAACACTCTTTATATCTTTATTATTGTTCCCAAGGACACATACTTGTCGAGAAAGTGGAATTAGATAAGTTAAAGTGGAATTATGTGAGTTACAGGATTTCAGGCCATGTAGGACCTGAACAAGAGTTTGGATGTCATAGCTTCTCAGTATATAATGAACAACAAAAAAAGTGATCTCATTAGAGAAAGTTAAAGGGTAGAGGTTGGGGTGGAGGGTGGAAAAGAAACTATTCCAGTGAACACAGAAACTAATTCTGTGGTTCTTATTCAGAAAAAAAAAAAAAAAAAAAGATCTGTAGTAATTATGGAAGCTTTGGTCTTTAAATGGAAAAAGAATCTTTGATATTTTTAGTCTGCTTTTAAGTTTCATAGGAACACATGAATGTAGAGTTGTACATTTTTTACCTTTAGTGAATTATTTTCACTTTAAGTAAAACAAACACAAGTATGCAGACGTTAGTTGAATAAAAACAAGAGCAGCATATCCATTATAATGGCTTAAGTGCATACTAGCTCTGTTTGAAATTCATGTACAGCATACAGTGTGCTAAGGAAATCATTAGCTTGGATGTGAGTTGATAGTTCTGCTAAAATGAGAAACTGACTTTGTATCCAAACAGTATAAAACCATAGAGGTGGTGAATTAATAATTCCTCGGCAAGAGAGATTATTTGGGGAACCTCAATTTAGAAACAGATTTGTCAATTTTTCAGTTGCGTTTAAACATCTTTCAAGATGTATTTTTACCATGTGGCAGACAATTTTTAATACATTTTTTTCCTCTACCCTTACAAGATTATTACCCAGGGAGTAATTGAGACAAATACATCATTTACCTAGGTTGACCCACATTTTACACATTTCAGCTTTGACAAAGCAGAAAGGAAAGTAGGGAAACTGTTAATTTCCCTGGATATTCCAGTTATCTATTGCTGCCTGACACATCACTCCAAACTTAGTGCCATAAAATAGCAACCAACTTGATACGCTTACAGTATCAGTTGATCAAAGATTCAGATAGTGCAGAATGGGAGTTACTTATAAGCTAGCCATACCATGCCATGATGTCTGTGGCTTAAGCTGGGAAGACCAGAATGGCTGGGGTGATTTCAATAACTGCCAGTGATCAATTAGGACCCCTCGGAGTGCAAGATCCACTGCCAAGATGGCTTATTCACTCACATGTCACCAGATTGACAAGGATGTTTGAAAGGCTGAACTCTACTGGGATTCTCAGCCAGAGCACCTACATGTGGCTTCTTTAACACAGTGGTCTCAGAGGAGTTAGACATATGACAGCTCAGTAATCAGCAAACAAAGCAGAATATGCATGGTCTTTTATGAGCTGATGTCAGAGTACCCATGGCCATCTTCTGCCACATATGCTAATGGTTGAAGCCACCAAAAATGAATGCAAAAAGGTAAAGAGAGCATTATAGACTCTCACTTGATGACAGAAGACTCAAAATATTTGTGTCCCGTACACCCTCCCAAGACTAAACCAGGAAGAAATTGAATCCCTAATAGACCAATAACAAGCTCTGAAATTGAGGCAGTAATTAAGAGGCTAACAATCAAATAAAACCCAGGACCAGGTGGATTCACAGCCTAATTCTACCAGAGGTACAAAGAGGAGCTGGTCCCTTTCCTTCTGAAAATATTCCAAACAATAGAAAAAGAGGGACTTCTCCCTAACCATTTTATGACACCAACATCATCCTGATGCCAAAACCTGGCAGAAACGCAACAAAAAAAGAAAATTTCAGGCCAGTATCTCTGATGAACATTGATGCAAAAATCCTCATTAAAGTACTGGCAAACCGAATACAGCAGCACATTAAAAAGCTTACCCACCACAACCAAGTTGGCTTCAACCCTTGGTTCAACATACAGAAATCAATGATTGTAATCCATCACACAAACAGAACCAATGACAAAACCCACATGATTATTTCAATAGATGCAGAAAAGGCCTTTGATAAAATTCAACACTTCTTCATTCTAAAAACACTCAATAAACTAGTTATTGATGGGACATATCTCAAAATAATAAGAGCTATTTATGACAAACCCACAGCCAATATCATATTGAATGGGCAAAAATTGGAAGCATTCCCATTGAAAACGGGCACAATACAAGGATACCCTCTCTCATCACTCCTATTCAGCATAGTACTGGAAGTTTTGGCCAGGGCAATCAGGCAAGAGAAACAAAGGGTATTCAAATAGGAAGAGAGAATCAAATTATCTCTATTTGCAGATGACATGATTTTGTATTTAGAAAACCCCATAGTCTCAGCCCAAAAACTCCTAAAGCTGATAAGCAACTTCAGCGAAGTCTCAGAATACAAAATCAATGTGCAAAGATCACAAGAATTTCTATACACCAATAATAGAGAGTCAAATCATGAACAAACTCCCATTCACAATTGCTACAAACAGAATAAAATACCTAGGAATACAAATTACAAGGGATGTGAAGGACCTCTTCAAGGAGAACTATGAACCACTGCTCAAGGAAATAAGAGAGAACACAAACAAATGGAAAAACATTCCATGCTCATGAATAGGAAGAATTGATATTGTGAATACGGCCATATTGCCCAAAGTAATTTATAGATTCAATGCTATCTCCATCAAGCTACCATTGACTTTCTTCATATAATTAGAAAGAAACTACCTTAAATTTCATATGGAACCAAAAAAGAGCCCGTATAGCCAAGACAATCCTAAGCAAAAAGAACAAAGCTGGAAGCATCGTGCTACCTGACTTCAAACTATACTACAAGGCTACAGTAACCAAAACAGCATGGTACTTGTACCAAAACAGACATATAGACCAATGGAACAGAACAGAGGCCTCAGAAATAACAGCACACATCTACATCCATCTGAGCTTTGACAAACCCAACAAAAACAAGCAATGAGGAAAGGATTCCCTATTTAATAAATGGTGTTGAGAAAACTGGCTAGCCATATGCAGAAAACAGAAACTGGAAACTTCCTTATACCTTATACAAAAATTAACTCAAGATGGATTAAAGACTTAAATGTTAGACCTAAACCTAGGCAATACCATTCAGGACATAGGTTAGGTATGGGCAAAGACTTCGTGATTAAAACACCAAAAGCAATGGCAACAAAAGCCAAAACTGACAAATGGGATCTAATTAAACTAAAGAGCTTCTGCACAGCAAAAGAAGCTATCATCAGAGTGAACAGCAACCTACAGAATGGGAGAAAATTTTTGCCATCTATCCATCTGACAAAGGGCTAATATCTAGAATCTACAAGGAACTTAAATTCACAAGAAAAAAACAACCCCATCAAAAAGTGGGTGAAGGATATGAACAGATACTTTTCAAAAGAAGACATTTATGCAGCCAACAAACAAGAAAAACAGCTCATCCTCACAGGTCATTAGAGAAATGTAAATCAAAACCACAATGAGATACCATCTCACACGTTAGAATGGTGATCGTTAAAAAAGTCCGTAAACAACAGGTGCTGGAGAGGGTGTGGAGACATAGGAAGGCTTTTACACTGTTGGGAGTGTAAACTAATTCAACCATTGTGTAAGATTGTGTGGCAATTCCTCAAAGATCTAGAACTAGAAATAGCATTTGACCCAGCCATCCCATTACTGGGTATATACCCAAAGAATTATAAATCATTCTGCTATAAAGACACATGCATGCGTGTGTTTATTGTAGCACTATTCACCATAGCAAAGACTTGGAACCAACCCAAATGCCCATCAATGTTAGACTGAATAAAGGAAATGTGGCACATATACACCATGGAATACTATCTAGCCATTAAAAGAAAGAGTTCATGTCTTTTACAGGGACACGGATGAAGCTGGACACCATCATTCTCAGCAAACTTACATGAGAACAGAAAACCAAACACCGCATGTTCTCATTCATAAGTGGGAGTTGCATTAGGAGATATACATAATGTAAATGACGAGTTAATGGGTGCAGCACACCAACATGGCACATGTGTACATATGTAACAAACCTGCACGTTGTGCACATGTACCCTAGAACTTAAAGTATAAAAAAAAAAGTGGGAGTTGAACAATAAGAACATATGGGCACAGGGAGGGGAACATCACTGTATACATATGTAACAAACCTGCACGTTCTGCACATGTATCCCAGAACTTAAAGTGTAATAAGAAAAAGAAAAAAAAATTGTGTCCATTGGGAAATGGTGTTCAAAACCCAAGACTCCTGGTAGACCTAGAAATGCTTACAGAGTTCTCTAACCTGTGGTTAAACTAGATCATGTATGTGAAAGTACTTTGAAATATGCCAACTGCTGTACATCAAATAATGACTTTATTTATATTTTATTTTTAGAAAATCGTCAGAAAATCACCCTGCTGATGGTGTTCCTTCCATCTTTCTGCATTCCTGGATTGCATTTCCCTTTGGGGTTTTGCGTTCAATTAAACACAGGGTAAAATATCTATCCACCAAGGCAGGGTATGCTTTGAGCTCTTAGAGAAGAAGGGACTTTTAGTAATAAAGAAAACTTAGAAAATACTTTGAAAATCAGAACACAGAATTCTAAACGGGATGATTTTAGCATTTGGTAATATGAAGTATCATATTGCAGATTTAAATGTCTGACCTCTAGTGGTTGCAACTTCTTTTTGCAACTGTGAACTCAAAATATTGTGAGTGATAGTGTTTAAGTTAATTGTCATTTAAACTATTTAAGAAAAGGGAAAAGTAATATTTATAAACACTTACCGCTTACCATTTGTGTGCTTTCCATTCCTTCTAGTATGTTCAGATTTCCTGTTACCATTTTGCTCAGCTTGAAGAATTTCCTTTTGTATTTCCTATAAAGAGGCTTTCTAATGACACATTATCTCAGTTTTTACTTTTTTGTTTCATCTAATTTTTAGAAGAATATTTTCTATTCACAGAAAATTCTAGGTTGACTTTTCCTTGTTGGCAGTTATTATAAGTTTTTTTTCTCTTATTTTCTGGCTTGCAATGTTTCTGATAAAAGTTGATTCTCATCATTTTCCTCTAAATACAATGTATCTTTATTCCTATGGATTTTTTTCAATCTCTGGTTTGGGCAATTTGTCTATGGTGTGCTGAGATATGGATCTCTTCGTATTTATCTTGATTGGGACTTGCGGAGATTCTTGGAACTATTATATAAACTGATGTCATGAAAATTACAAATATATTTCCTGGCTTCAAATCTTGGGGCTTTTGTACTCTGTAATTTCTCAGAGAAAAATAATAGTAATACTACAATGGCATTTACAGGCTTTGGAAGGCCCTGACATGGTGTGTACCCATCAAGGAATTTACAGGGATGTGACTTTTTCTTGTGCAATAGGTATTCATGTAAAAGTGGCTGGAGGTTGTTTTTAAAGCTTCAGTTGATTTAAAAGCTGAGTCAGTTGTTAAAGCAATTTGAAGAACTAAATTAAGAGTAGGCTTTCAATTTGAATATCAACCACACTCAAAAAGACATAGGGACCCAGTTTACTTTGTCTTGATCTAAATCACCATGAAGAAGAAAAAGGAAGGAAACTGCATTCCCTGGTCTTACAAAAACCAAAACTAGTGCACTCACTTTAAGTCTGAGTGCCGGGAAAATTAACCATGATACCAAGAATACTAACTGAATTTTTCCATGTTCATGCCCTAATGTGGAACTCAAAAAGACCATTGAAAATCAGAAAAATCGAACAGCCTAAACTAGAGAAAATTTGATACGAAGAGCTGGAGTAAATAATTATGTAGGAATTATCACTACTAAATTCCATTGTGTACATGTAAGTGGCTCTTCTAACATCTATAATAACTACTGATAAGTAAAAGAAAAAGTGAACCTATCATTTTTCATGAATAGAAAAGAGTATTCTAAAAATTAGATGAAGAAAAAATAAAAACTGAGAGAAGGCATCATTAGTGACTAAAGGAAATTCTTCGGGCTCAGCAAAATGATAACAGGAGATCTGGACCTACTAGTAAGAGTGGAAAGCACAGAAATGGGAAATTGTAGAATTTTTTGTTTGTTTTGTTTGTTTTTTGTTTTTTTGAGATGGAGTCTTGCTCTGTCGCACAGGCTGGAGTGCAGTGGTGCGATCTCGGCTCTCTGCAACCTCTGCCTCTCGTGTTCAAGTGATTCCCCTGTCTCAGCCTCCTGAGTAGCTGGGATTACAGGTGCATGTCACCACACCCGGCTAATTTTTTTGTATTTTAGTAGAGATGGGGTTTCACCATGTTGGCCAGGATGGTCTCTGTCTCCTGACCTTGTGACCTGCCTGCCTTGGCCTCCCAAAGTGCTGGGATTACAGGTGAGAGCCACCGTGCCCGGCTAATAGTAGGTGTTTATAAAATACTGCTTATTCCTTTTCTTAAACAGTTTAAAAGGTAATTAATTAAACCACTATTAATCACAATATTTAGAATCGATGACATATGTAAAAGTAAAATTGAAGACATCACAAATGATGTAGGAGTAATGGATGTTTACTATTGTTAAAACTTAAGAACTGTAGGGACTTGATACTTACATAGGGAAGAACATGTTTTTTTACCATCATCCAGCTAGTTTGGACTCTATTATAGGAATTGTCTACATCACTGCTTGTCATATCTAACTGCACATTAGGATGGTCTGAAAGAGCTTTTAAAAATACAGATTAGCCATGCAAGACCATCAGCCAAGAAAAAACTAAATCAGTGCTTCCCCAGGAAACAACAGACAGACAGGATTTGGAACCGGTGGTTTCGGTAACCGTGACAAACTGCATCGGTTGCAGTTTGTTGTTTCTTTTCACTTGTTTCTATTCACTTCTCCAAACAAATGCTTTCAGCTACTGTTTTCTTTTAGCACATAAAAATCTCCAGAGGAGATAAAATATTGAGAACTCAAGATAAAGACTGTGTTTTTAAAGGCTAATTCAAAATGAAGCAATTAGATGAGATTATTCTTAGGATCTTTTTTTTTTTTTAATTCAAGTAGTGTTTTCTAACTTCACACAAATGAGGCATATGAAGGTGAGATGGACAATGTTTGGGGTTAGCCTATAGAATGGTGTTCATCCAAGCCATCAAAACTACAGCACAGAAAGGGTAAAAGCCTGGGTTGAAAAATTCCTACTGAGTGAATTCTCAGAGACCAGCAGAGACACTCTTCATCCTTGTAACATCTTCCAACTACTTGATGATAGCTGAAATTCCACTATATGGAAGACATTATTTTAAAGAATTTCATCTGTTAAGGTACACCTTTCCTGAGAAGCAGTAGTAACACCTTAATCTGTTATCAGCTGTTTATTTTTTAAGGTTAAAATGAGTTTATGGTCTTCCTGTTTGAGATCAGATTCTGCTAGAAAAAGCTACGGAAAACCCTGAGCAAACTTGTTGTAAAATTTGTACCATGGGGTCTTTCCCTTAGCAAAGATTATTTTATCCTTAATTCTCTTCTTTCATTTTTCTCCATAACCTTTCTATCTGATCATTCTTTCACAGATACTTACACATTCCTGTTAATGTTTAAAGGGAAGTTTGGATCTTAGCAAAAGCAAAAAGACTTTAAAAAATTAACAATTGAAGACATGAGGCCAAGAGAGAGACAGTACTGTGTGTTTTAAGGAGGCTGCTACTTTGGTGGTCAGATGGCTTGGGCTGAATCCTGAACTTTCCAGTCATCAGCTATGAGATCACTGGGAAATAACTTGACTTCCCTGTTCCTCAATTTCCTTGGCTGAATAATCAGCTAACAATATCTGTCCTTTCAATTCCTCAGATGTATTTTGAGACTTATTTATGAAGGAGAAGAGAGGTTTTAAGTAAATGTCCAAATGGAATAAATCTCATATCTTGTCAAAGTTGATGGAAGTGAGTAGCACTATCAAAATTACCAAATTTGTATTGATTTATGTCAAATTAGGCTCTTAAAAGTCACTAAGCTATACCTACTTTTCAGTCTTGATAGGAGTAATGATTGACCTCAAACTGTTGTACAATGACACCAAAAATAACCATGCCAATACCCAGAGTTATTTTTTGTTGAAGGTGGAGTGGGCTGTGTGCAAAACTGTGTTTTAAACTACAAGGCAGGGAGATGAAGGAGAATATAAAGTTATAGGATTAAGACACCTCTGTGGGGAGAAAACCATGTAGAGGTACCTGCTCAAACTATTCAGAAAATGAACTCTCGGGAGATAACGGAACCTATCTAAATTAAAACGAAAAAAAGGACATATCTAAAATATTATTCAAATGTATAAGGATGATATACAGTAACTTTCCATATCTCAAACTCTTGGCCTCAAGTCATCTACCTGCCTCGGCCTCCCAAAGTGCTAGGATTACAGGTGTGAGCCACTGTATCTGGCCTTAAATTGAACTTTTAAAATCCCTTTTTAGTGTTTTCTCTAGAAAGGTGCAAGACACTTTGTTGCTGCTTTTGTGTTTTGATTGAAGAGACAGAGAGTTGCTACCGACTTAGAGTATCTTACGGAGTTTCAATTCTGCTGATGTGCCCTAAAAAAGCAACTATGGCTTTGTACCCTTATTACCATGTAAAAATGCATTGTCCAAAAAGGGGTTTTGGATGCTTTTGCATAGTGACTGCAAGGGTAAACCTTTACATGACCTCATTATGAGGCTGCATGAAATTATAGCTTAGGTTTTCTGCTTAAAGTCTTTGCACATCTTATCTATATACTACTGGGGCTTATCGAGAGAAAAGTAATCTTACGACTGTGTCGAGATCAGTGTTGCTATTTCTGTTGGGGATCGTGTTACCATAGTAATATATTCCCTGAGGCTTAGAAAAGACTTATTTTGCCGAAGTGCTATTTTTATTTTATTCAAAATGAAGTAGAGATAAAAATCATAAAAAGGTTTTTCTGTTGCCCTTAGATTTAATGCCAATTTCAAGCAGAAGGATAAGAGGTAATCAATGCATATCTGTTTAGCCACTTTATTTTACTATGTGCTGGCTTCTCAGGCCAGCATTATGATGCAAATGATGAGAATGGAGATTAGTTTCTGTGATTATTTTATTTTCCCTTTCGATTTGTGGTTTTTCCGCAAAGGAGAAGGATCAACTCCACTCCGCAAAATTTGGACTGAATTTCAAGACTGATGATGCCACGCATATGTCACAAAAGTCTAAAGATGTACTACTCTCCTAATAATGCCTTCTCTAGAGAGCAGGATGGGCTCCCAGGAAGGTTCAAATGTGGCTTGAGAGATCAGGAGGAGAGGGACTGACTTAGGCTTTTATAGGAGTTAGAGTTCTCAGCCCAGGTGAGGGGTCTCGGCCCAGGTCACATAAGAGTGTGGGTTTGCTTTGTTCGAGTTTTTCCCACCAGTGCTGAAAAAGGGAGTGTGTGTGGGCTTTTCTAACGGCTTGTCTAGATGTGAGGTGAGAGCGGAAAAGGAGTGGAGCTTGAAAGCTGTTAGAGGTCAGATATCGAAAATGGACCACTCACAACTTTTTAGTAACACCTTTATTCTCAAAGCAGATTGTAAAGACATGAGTGAAATTTTTGTATACAAATATTTGTACAAATATGTATAGGTGTGTATATGTGTACATGTGAATTCAGATATCAATAAAATAAAATGACAATTTTTACTCTCTAAAGTTCCCATGCATCATTGGGATGGTTACTATGGAGCTGTTCTGGGATACTCTTCTGTAGCGATAGTGAAGACAGACGAGGAATAACCTAATTTTGAGCAGCACTCCCTCCTTTCCTACTCTTTTGCCTGCCGCTCCTTCCTTTTTCTTGGTAGAATTTGTGGGTTGGAGGTAATGATATTCCTTAGTTCATGGAACATTATCGGTATAGAAAAAAGCCTCCTCCCTTGTTCTATTTCATTATTTTCTTTTTTTAAAAAAACTCACTGCACAAAGCATTTCTCTTCTTCCTGTAGAAACTCAGTTGATTGTAAATATATGTTTGTGGTAAAAAAAATGTATTGTTTTGTGTGTGCATATGATGAGTTTACACAAATATTTTGCTATAGATAATGTATATTTTACTCAATATTGCACATTAAAATGTATCCATATAGCTATGTGCAGATTGTTTAGTATGTCAGACTGCTGCATAACATTCAAATGTATGCTTTTGGAACATTGTAGGTATCTGATCCCTTAGTGATAGATGGCTAGAAATCTCTTCTGTAGCCTGTGCTCTTTCTATAATGTTCTGAACTACCATTATGTTCCCAATTCTCCACTGGGAAGTAAACACAATTTTTTCTCCAAGGATCGTGTGTGTGTGTGTGTGTGTGTGTGTGTGTGTGTGTGCGCACTACATTCTATCATCCTTCAACCTCTCTCTTTCTCTTGCTTATGTGGCATCTATAAGTTGAGTTTAGGTAAGAGAGCCACTAGCCCAGGTTTGTTTATTATAGTTTTTTGTATCTCAATGCACTGTGAAACACTTAATTTCATTCTCATAATTCATTAAGTCATGTACTGTGATTAACTACATTTTATTGCTAAGGCAACTAAACTCTTGGTGAAAGTAAGTTACAGCAAATCCTATGTGATGAATTGTGAAGTAAAGCTAAACTCTTAGGACCTCTTACAGTGCATTAACTTAGTCAAAATAAGTCTTTAGCAACCCAATTGTGACAAATTCAGCTCACATTTTCATTACAGTCACTAGTGCTTAGTAGTACCCAGAAGAAGTTCTACAAAGAGACTGAGTACTATAAATTATCATAAATTCACTTTGAAACTCTCTGAACTTGATTTGGCATTGCCTATTATACCACTATATAGTATTACATACATGGTTTAAATACAGCTAGAAGGTGTTACCCTACCACAGGATGACATCATGTTTTGAAGAATCCCAATTAAATCTCATGTAGTATGACAGGCCTGTAGAGGATTCTCTAAAACACAGCATTTAATCAGTAGTAGATGCCATTCAGTATGACAATTCCTTAAGGCTGGTGCTGTGATATAACTGGCTTAGGATTTCAGAGGTTTAGATTCCTGTGTTGCTTTCATCTCTAACTTGCTATGCAACCTTTTAAATATAGTTTTACTTCACTGACCCTCATTTGAAATTAGACTACTGGAATAGATTATTTTAAAGATTCCCTCCAACTTGAAATTCTGTATTTATAGTACACTGTTAATTTAAATAAAATAACAACTCTCAAATAGTCTTCTGAATAAGGAATTTAAAAAATTGTTTATATCTTCATTCATGGTACAAGATGAAAGTACCAATGATTATTTTTTGACAAATATTTTTATAAATAATTATGCCTTTTAGATGTATACCAGTTACAATATTGTTACTGCATAATAAGATAATCAATTATGATGACACCATGTTTAGAGATGATAAATTCTAAAATTTATCATCACTGTTACTTTTCTCTGGGTTAAAGAAACAATTTTTGATGCAGGGAATGATACATAAATTGTATGTCCAAAGACCATTTTATGATAAAAGAAAACAAACAGAAAGTTACTAGCTAAGCAGTTTCACAGAAGTCTCCCTCTCCACGGGAGGAAGAAACAAGACTGATATTGACTTGGCGCATCTATTAGGTGAGATTCGTTGAACTAGTTGTAAGAGTGAAAGTGGCGTGTCTCCACTGAAGCTTCAGAGGAAGAAGAATCATCTGCTTGCTCATTTATACATTTCTGAGATTCCTTTCAATAGGGGCATTCTCAAATGTAAACTCTAGGTTCTCATGAACAATTATGGACAGAAGAGGGAAGAACTGAGAAACTCAAAGCATAAAATATATAAAAGAAAAATGGCAGAGAGTTTGTTTTTAATAGCACACAGTATGTGATCCTCTTCTATAACATTCAAGCATCCGTGATCGAAACAAAGACTTTGTGTCTACTGGCTGTGTGATGTTGGCAACTTTTTAACCATTTTGAAACTCAGTTTCACCATCTTTATGATGGGTATAATAACATATTATTTGGAAAGTATTAGAGTCAGAATTTGTAAAACATCTACAGTACCTGAATAATATTTTGTAGCTTTTCTTATATTTAGTATTGATATCTCCAATAGGGAATTAATAAACGGAGAGAGTGGAAACTCTTAAGTACATTACAGTATGTTTATACCATCAGCTGAATTTGTTGTTGATATGGTTAGGCTTTGCATCCCTAAATCTCTCAAATCCACTCAAATCTCATCATAAGTTATAATCCTCATAATCCTTATAATCCCCATGTGTCTAAGGAGAGACCAGGTGGAGGTAATTGGACCATGGGGTGCATTTTCCCCCATGCTGTTCTCCTGACAGTGACCGAGTTCTCACAATATCCGATGGTTTTATAAGGTACTGTCCCCGCTTTGCTTAGCACTTCTCCTACCTGCCACCTTGTGAAGAAGGTGCCTTGGTTCCCCTTTGTCTTCTGCCATGATTGTAGGTTTCCTGAGGTCCCCCAGCCATGCTGAACTGTGAGTCAATCAAACCTCTTCCCTTTATGAAGTTCCCAGTCTCAGGCAGTTCTTGACAGTAGTGTGAAAATGGACTAATGCAGTTGCCATTGCGGAAATTTCCCCCACTGGGAAAAAATACCTTAGATAGTTGCCTCTGAATTGGGAACCAGGCTGTGGTTACTTCCTGCCTATGACATAGTCTCACACACACCAGTGCACAAACTCACACATAGCTATGTTTTCAAAAGTCAAAATCGGTTTGAAGTTATCCTTGTGCCACTCTATTTCTGATTGAAACTCATAATTCCTCCTATACTCATGAGTAAAGGGCTTGGGACTTGCATTTCTCACATTTTTTTAAGTCTTCTGGTCTCTTCTGTAGAGCAGTTCCTTCACAGATGTCATCTGCTTCTTAACAGAGGGTGAGAAGTTGGAAATAAATAGATTGCTAATGCAAAAGCTTATGCTAGAAGAGTTAAAAGTGTGACAATTGCCATTCTTTTTCTACTTGAGTCAAGTCAAAGGAGCATTCTGATATGGGGAAAAAGCCAGCATTTCTCCTGAGAACTAGTTGACCCACGTGGGTGAGAGGATAATAGCAGAGAGTAGTGTCCCTATTTTTTCTCTTTTTACCAGCCAATAGCCAATTTCATTCAACAGCTAAAATCACTCATCCCGGGATGTTGCAAGATATAATATTCATCTTATTTTAGAGGCAGACAAAGGACTGTGTATCAAAAATTTCATAGCAAAGCTTAAAAATGTGGTACTTGGAAAAACAACATTTACATTTGCTCTCAGTTAAACTGTGTGCAATTAACCTTTGTAAAACATCACATCATGACAATAGAATCTGCTTTGATTCTGTATTGCTGCAGTTGCTTCTTTTTTACCCTGCACTCAAAGCTAATTTTGGCTTCTATAGCTTTTGACTTTTTACTTGATGCAATTATATACATCACTGACCCAATAATCAAATGATAGAAACCTTTATCAGAGTCTACAATGATTATTGTTGGTGGTGACATGAATCAATGGAATACAGCACAGGTAAGAAAGACAGACAGATGTGAAAACTTAGAGTAGACACAGCTTGTTAAGACTGTTCTGCCTTTATCAGCTGAAAATACAAGACTCAAAAACATCTTTAATGCAAAATGCACATACTGCCACATCATATTCCAGTTTTATTTCATAGATAACTACCTACGCTAATTTCAGGGTGGATTTCTTTAGACTTTTATGGTGTCTGTACATGGAGTGCTCTGAAAAGGCAGAAAACAATAAAAGAAAAAATCTTCTTTTTTGTTTTTATAAACAAACAATGGTTCTCTGATAGGTTCTCAAATGTGAGAGGAAACAATTATAGTAATTTTATGTTTAAAAGACAATAGCTTAGTGTTTCTAATTTCCTCATAATTTCATTTTTAGTATAATATAATAGGTAAATGCAAACAATGTAACTCCAGCTAGGTGAAACATGAGGATCCGTAAAGAAGAAAGAACACGGTGTCTCTCAATTTACCATGACTGAAAGAACCAGCCCGAATATATTGTTCAGAAAGTCAGCTCAGGTTATCAATGAAGCCCAGTGTATTCTGCCTTTCTTTTCTCTCTTACTGTCAAAGATTATGATATAACCAAAACAACATGGGCTTCAGAATTTAAAATATCCAAGTTCAAATGCCAGCTCCACTAGCTTTTAGCTGTGAGTCACTTGCAGAAATTATGCAAACTCCCTTTTAAGTGAAATGGGAATGAAGTTTCTCAGATCAAATTCTTATGAAAATTAGGATGAGGTAAAGTGTTTATTCTAAGAGGGTTAGTTTTTCTTCTGTCTTCTTCCTCCTAACCTCCATTACGTTTTGCGTTTTATCTTCTTCCTTCTTCCTTTTGAAGTGAGATACTTAGGTTAACATCTATCATATTCCACAAACATGTCATTTGACTTTGGGTGTAATACTAAGTTTTCTGAATCCTTTTTCACTGAGAAAACTGTGAAACTGTAAACTATTAACAACATTTATGAGTTACAGTAAACAAAATATGTCTGAAAATCTCTCAATTAAATGTTCAAAAATGTATTTCTTCATTAAATTTTCTATAAAATTTATAATTTTAGGTAACCGTTGAGTTTATATACATTTTGCTATTCCTACTACTTTGATTTGATAGAGGAAATCAGGATGGCAAGTGAAATGGTAGTATGAGAAAAACTTCAAAAACTTTATTCAAAAATATTTTAGGTATACACTAAAACCTCAGGACTTTTATAGACACTGGAAATATAATCATAAACAAGATGGGCAAGTGGGCAAGTCTCCTGCCCTTCAAGAGAAGTATTTCAGAGAGAAAGAGGCAGAAAATACACAGAGAAGCAACACATAAGTTTCTGGTTAAGAAAAATGTTAGATAGTCTGATGATTTTTAAGAACTATCATAAAAATTAAGAGCTGGAAATTAACTTTACCAACCTTGTATAAAAATTACGGTGAATTCATTATCTTCTCCTGAATAAACTTTTGTCATATTTTAACAAATCTCAATTTTTTCTTTTAGTTTTAAACGATAGTTCTCAAGGTACTGCTGACTTCAGTTACTGTTTTTATTTCAACAAATGAATAAATCTAGCACTATTCAGGACTCCTGGTTAGAATGGTAATCTCTAATTAAAAACCCATCACATGTCATCTCACCGGGGTTTAAGATTCCCTCAGAAACACAATCAAAATTGAGACTGATTTTTCCCAGACAGAAAAGTAATAAAAATAATGTTTCCACTTTCTCCCCAAGTGCACCAAGAATGTGGGAAACCAAGTATTTTGGTAAACCTTGAAACACACCAGACTACTCTGTTTTATATCTTTGTTATATAGTTAATTACCCTTAACGTTATTTTTTCAGTCACTATTCCCTCCTGTGATTTCTTTTTTTTCTTTTTCTCTGAAATGGAATCTCACTCTGTCCCAGGCTGGAGTGCAATTGCCCGATCTTGGCTCACTTCAACCTCTGCTTCCAGAGTTCAAGCTATTCTCATGTCTTAGCCTCCCGAGTAGCTGAGATTACAGGCATCCACCACCATGCCTGGCTAATTTTTGTATTTTTAGTAGAGACAGGGTTTCAACATGGTTGGCCAGGCTGGTCCTGAACTCTTGACCTCATAATCTGCCCACCACTGCCTCCCAAAGTGCTGGGATTATAGACATGAGGCACCGTGCCTGGCCTCTCCTGTGATTTCTTTTCAAAATCCTTCCATTTTAAATTCTGGAACAACTGTTTATTTACTTATTTCATGGTGAAAACTATTAGTTTTAACTAATCACCCACTACTTTGAAAATAAATTTTGAACAGTTTTCCATATCTCAAAACTAGGTTCTCTCCTACGAAAACCACCTCCCCACGTAGCCCTGACTTGTGGTTGTGGTTTATTGTCCAGATTCCATGCATCAGGAGAGCAGGAAGGTGGAAGCTGAATCTTTTTATATTTCCAATATGCCTTTCAGCATATTGCTCTTCCACCCTGTGAATCTCATGTTAATTTACTCTAATCTATGTTGTTCTTTATTTCAGCTGTTCCCCAAGAAATTCTATCTTTACGTTATTTGACCTCTTGAAGCTCTGTCAATGGAAGCTAATTTCTCTGGAAAGACTTTTCTTTCTCGCATTTCAGTGTTTTCTACTATCTCACTGGTTACAGATACTTAGACTGTTTGGTTATTTCCTTTCACATTGTTTATTCCTTGAACTACCTATCCACCCAGGCTACAGACCTGAGTATCCTACTTCACTTCTCCATTTTTCTTAACTATCGGTTTGAGTTGGTCTTTCAAATCAAGCACTAGGATATACATAAGTTTAATTGGCACGTGTAAACTTCAGAATTGGATGTAAGCTTACTTGATAGTATTTGTGATCCTCTTAATTTTGTGTGTGTTTAGTAACTACTATGAACTGACTGTCCTCTCCAAAGACTCATGTTGAAACTTAATCACCAGTGTGGCAGTATTGAGGGATGGGGCATTTAAGAGGTGATTGGATCATGAGGACTTTGTCCTCATGAATGGGTTAATCCATTTGTGAATCAATAGGATAATGGGTTATCATGGGAATGAAACTGGTGGCTTCATAAGAAGGGGAAGAGCAACCTGAGCTAACACACACAGTCCTCTCACCATGTGATACCTTGCACTGTCTCAGAGTCCCCACCAGCAAAAAGGCTCTCACCAGAATGCAACCCCTTGGCCTTGGACTTCTCAGCTTCCATAACTGTAAGAAATACATTCATTTTATTGATAAATTACACAGTTTCAGGTATTCTGCTATAAGTAACATAAAATGGACTGAGATCATAAACTTTGGTAGGTCTGCAATATAACGTGTACAATGAGATTTGGCAATAATACTAATATCTGTGGCTCTTAGACTAGCAAACTTGCCTACGGATGCACACATGTGTACCCGCTGAGAAATACCAGCTGGTTGTACGCCAGGAAGTCTCACAAGCTGGCCTCCCTTGATGAATGTCCCTTAATTCAGGGTCTGGCTCTTTGCCTGCAGGCTCTGAAATCTAACTATGTCAGCATCTGTGTAGTACAGCCTCATCTCTTACAGACTCAAGTTTGTTAAATGCAGGAGGCTGTTTTTTTACAGTCAGGATGACTGCTTCTTATTTCCATAGTTACTGCTAGCACACAAACCAGACTACATGTTCAATATCACTAGTGCATTTGTTCCATGAATCAAGTTATAATGGGGACTTAGAATCAGAAAATTAGTTATTCGTCATGGTATCAGCGGCATCCAGCTAATATATCTTCATGTCTTTCCACAGCTAGGTCAGCTACACCCATAGGACCTGAATGATCTAAGTCTATTGGCTAAGAATGCTTCCAAGTAAATATTTGAGTGGACAATGCCATCGGCTTCTCTAACACTCCTTTCCCTTTTTCTAATGGCGTTTTTACCAACTGTGGTTATCCTTCCATTCTGACAGACTTTCCTTGTTTAGCTACATTGATACATTAGGCCAGATTGAGCTTGTGGCTCATCTGGCTTCCTTAAGGTGACTTGCAATTTTATTTGATCCCAGCTGTACGATAAGAAACTCCTATATGACTTAATCCTGAAATCTCTGGGATTCCTTAGTGCTATCCTAATATAATGAAAAAAAAATCATGCACACATAATTCTTAACAAAATAATTTTATTTCTTCATGTTTCAAATCATAATGATAACTGAGCTCCTTGGTTCAGAATAGTAAGTAGCTATTTTCCCATCATATAAATGAGCCAATAGAGATAATAGGATAAAGATAGAAATTGAACTTTTTGCTTCCAAGTCCAATAGTCAAAGCAGAAGATTCTGGCCAAAATATTTGGGCTTGGGGATGCCTTTGGCTAGTTTCACTCATTAAACGTGATTACAGCCAAGTTCCCTCCCAGTTTAGTGAGATTATACGTACTTGGAATATTTGTATCCATGATTAGCCTGACTTCTTCAAAAACATTTATTTCTCTTTAAATTGCTGTTGATAAGGACAAAGAGCAAATGAGGCTGGGCACGGTGGGTCACGCCTGTGGTCCCAGCACTTTGGGCGGCCGAGGGGTGTGGACACAAGGTCAGCAGCAGATCGAGACCATCCTGGTCTACATAGTGAAATCCCCTCTCTATTAAAAATACAAAAATTAGCCGCGCATGGTGGTGTGTGCCTGTAGTCCCAGCTACTCGGGAGGCTGAGGCAGGAGAATCGCTTGAACCCGGGAGGTGGAGGTTACAGTGAGCCGAGATCACACCACTGCACTCCAGCCTGGTGACAGAGGGACACTGTCTCAGAAAAGAAAAAAAAAAAGAGTAAGGCCTTGTCAGGAGCTCAATTCTCATCCTTCTTCCCCTAAGGGTTGTGGATGAAGAGTTGTGCTCGTTACTATCTTCCTACCGATTTTTTTTTATCTCATCCACAGTGAAATCTTAATCTTCAAATATCATGAACCTAGTTTTCCCACACAGGCCATCTTTGCCTTTTCCTCTCATGTTTTCAACTAATGTAACCAATTAGTCTGGCTGTGGTCTAGTGTAAGGAAGTAATTTGAACACGAATCCTCCAAAGTGGCTAGATTTATTCTTTCTACTGTCATATATAAGAGTGATGAAATACATTGATGTTAAAAGCTGGTGAAATTTGGGGGCATACTTGCCATGTCAGTAAAAAAATCCATGACTAAGTAGATTAAAATTATGAATATGAAAAATAGTAACATGTATTTAAGTCTACTTCCTATGCCTCATTGCTCATTAATCAGTGAAATTATCAGTAGATATTTATAAGTGAGGTTTCTTATATTGGTTACTTAATGTATAACAACCTAGAGCATATACATACAGAAAATCCAAAACAGTTTACAAGTTTCTTCTCACCTGAGGTCAGGAGTTCGAGACCAGTCTGGCCAACATAGCAAAACCACAGCTCTACTAAAAATACAAAAATTAGCTGGGTTTGGCGGGCGCCTGTAATCCCAGCTGCTCGAGAGGCTAAGGCAGGAGAATCGCTTGAACCCAGGGGCGGAGTTTACAGTGAGTTGAGATCGTACCACTTCACTCCCACCTGGACGAAATATCAAGACTCTGTCTCACCAAAAAGAAAAAGAAAAAAAGAACCCCAGGAAGTTTGTGTATACATTACTCTGTGCTGAAATGGGTAATAATACTAGGTTTTGGTGTAAGCACAAACTTGTCATTAACACATGTACCACACTGCAATTTAAATTGGCAAAAGTTATATGGATACTACGCATGGTAATTAATATAAAACTATTAAGTAGAAATCAGAACATAAATGTGGAATTCGGTCTTTAAATATTTTATTCTTGGCATTCATATGTACTGCCTTTAAAACAATTGAAACAATTAAACTGGTTTATCAATAAACGTTAATTCCCTCAGATACTGTAAAATTAATTAGCAAAAAGCTTCTAATTAATAGGTATCCAGAATTTCACTTTATCAATTTTTGATTAATGTAATTGCGGCACTGATGAATTTCTGTATATGTATTTGTACATCAATCATTTCTGGCCTTTGAGGCTCTTAAAAGAATTACAATTTCATTTACAATAGCATCAAAAAGAATAAAATATTTAGGAAAATATTCAGCAAAAGTACAAAATTTATACTCTGAAAATTACAGAACTTTGTTGAAAGAAATTAAAGAAGATCTAAACAAACGGGAAAATATCTGGTGTTCGTAGATTAAAAGATATAATATTGTTAAAATGGCAATGCTCCCATAAGTGATCTACAGATTTAATGAAACCTCTTTCAGAATCACAGCTAACTTCTTTGTAGAAATTGAAAAGCTATTCTAAAGTGGAATTGCGAGGGACCCAGAATAGCCAGAACAGTTCTGAAAAAGAACAAAACATGAGGACTCCCACCTCCTGATTTCAATACTACAAAGCAGCAATGATTGAGGCAATGTGGTAAGAGCACAAGGATACACATATGGATCAATGAAATAGTAAAGAGTCCAGAAATAAGAACATCTAGCCATCCATCTATGGCCAACTTACTTTTTTCTCTTTTTTATTCTTCTTTTTATTATTTATTTCAGTTGACAAAAAAGTGTACATATTTATGGTGCACAACATGATGTAAAATATGCACACATCGTGAAACGGCTAAATGAAGCTAAAGAATATATGGATTACCTTACATATCATTTTTCTGTAGTGAGGACACTTAAAATATGCTTTCTTAGCAATTTGCAAGTATGCAATACTTTGTTATTGTAGAGTCATCATATGGTAGGATAGATCTCTTGAACTTATTACTTCCATGTAACTGAAATATTGTATTCTTTGATGGGGTCAATTGATTTTCGACAAGGGTGCCAAGACCATTCAATGGGAAAAGAATAGTGCTGAAGGCAACTAAATAGCCACATGCAAAAGAATAAAGTTGGATATTTACCTCACAGAATATTTTAAAAACTAACTCAAAAATGAATCAAAGACTTCAATATAAGAGCTAAAACTATAAAACTTTCAGAAAAAATGGGGTAAATAAATATTTATGACATTAGCAAAGGATTCTTAGATATGACACTCAAAGCATAAACAACCGAAAAAATTAGATAAATTGGACTTCATCAAATTTGTAAAAAAAAAATCATGCTTCACAGGACATCATCAAGAAAGTGAAAAGACAACCTGCAGAAGTTGAGGCAATATTTGCAAGTGTTATATCTGATAAGGATTTGTATCTACAGTATATAAGAACTCTTAAAATTCAATAGTAAAAGACAAGTAGCCCAATTAAAATTGAACAAAGGATCCTGATAGATATTTCTACAGGGAAGTTATACAAATGGCCAATAAACACATGAAAAGATGTTTGACATAATTAGTTATTAGAAAGATGCAAACCAAACACATGTGAGATACTACTTCATACCCACTAGGATGGCTAGAATCAAAAACCGAGAAAATAAGCATTGGTCAGAATGTGGAGAAACAGGAATTGTCATACATTTCTAATGGGAATGTAAAATGGAGCAGCTGCTGTGGGAAGGTCTGGCATGTCCTCAATGATGAAACATAGAGTTGTCTATCGCCCAGCAAGACCATTCCCAGGTATTTATTCAAGAGAAATGAGAATGTATGTCCACGCAAAACTTTGTAATATTATGTATAGTAGCGAAAAAGATGGAAACAACTCAAATGCCCATCAACAGACAAATGGATAAACCACGGGTGGTATATCCATAAATGGAATATTACTTGGCCATAAAAAGAAAGGAAATACTAATACAGGTTATGACATGAATGAAACTTGAAAACATTATTTTCTGAAAGAAGCCAGTCACAAAATACCACATATATGATTCTACTCATATAAAAATTCAAAACAGGAAGTCTATAGAGACTGAAAAGTTCGTGTTTGCTTGGGGATGGAGGTGGGTGGGAGTTGGGAGCACAGGGTGGTGATAGATGAAGAGTGGGTTTCTTTTTGAGGCAATGAAAATGTAAAATGGACTGTAGTGATGATTACATATATCTATGAATATACTAAAAACATTGAATTATACACTTTAAGTAGGCAAATTGGTATAGTATGTGGATTATATCTCAATAAAGCTATTTAAAAAGATGTTTAATCTTTAGATGCTTAACAATGGCCAAAAAATTCATTACAATTGAATATAAAACATATTTAGTTTTTAAACATATCATATAAAACTTGTTAGAATTGTAGTCACTTGTTTTGCATTAGAAAAATTTATTCCCCATTTATTGTCTGCAGATTGGAAATCAGGTTATTTCACACCATTGAGTGAAATCCCCAAAAAACTCCCTTTCAGAATTGAAAGAACTCACTTCTCTTTAATTTTGACAGGCAAATGTGAGGATTATTTCCTCATCTCATTCTGTCTGTAGTTAAATAGAATTTTGTCATGATAAACTACAAAATTATTTAATGACACCCAATTATTCCCAGGATAAAGATCAACTTCCAAACGACTTACTCATCTTTAGGAAATAACACAGACATCTTTTATTCTCTGTTCCTCATACTGGGCTGGATTCCCCTCCTAGATTCTCCCCAGCGACACCATAATTATCACACTTAATTGTTATTTCCATTGGATTGACCTTCTTTTAGTGCAATAACTTTTTGTTTTATTATTTTATTCTCAGCAAGTATTACAATGTGTGTCACAAAGTGTATGCTTAATCAATGTTGATAAAGGAAATAATTGTTTCAAATGGCAATTTACCACGTGGGTGAGTGAAAATATGAAGGTGCTAAATAATCAATATATCATCAATTTAATAAATTTATTCTAGGTGTGAGATGAAAAATGGTGCCTTTTCTGTATGTCTTACTATATTTCTATCTGAAAGAAAACAAAAATACATACCTAATTTAACAAAGTAGTCTCTTTTCACGTGGTTTAATGAGTGATGGAGGAAAGAAAAAAACGATCTGCAAACCCTGACTGTTGAGCACCATCTATAGGGTGATGGACACTATGTTTCTGATCTTACAATGCAAAACATGAGTGAGATTTTTCCCGACTTGACATCGTGAGTTCCTATAGAAAGCATTCTTCATCTTTTTCCTTCCATTTTTTGACACAGAGTCAAAACTCTAATTTGGGGGAAAAATGGAAAATCATAGAAAATGAAAGCCAAATTAGAGATCCAGATTATCTTATACGTGAAATTACTATTTCCAACTTTGAATTTTGTAAAAAGTGGCAACTTCAAATTTATAAGAGAATTCCAATTGTTTCCATTGATTACACAATTTATTTGATTGCTATATTTTCATCAGAGAATAAAAATATTATATTATATATCATAATGACCTAGCCAAAACTCGAGTCTACATTTTTATGGTTATTTATTAAAAATAATTATCCTCCTAATGCAAGCCTTGCAAATGACTTTAATTTACATGGGAATTTCATGCCACACTCTTTATCATTAAATGGCTATATTTTTGCTGGGCACTAAATTGTAATGTTTAATGGTTTATACACAGTCTCATAAAATTATAATTTCATTATTCTAATTTGATTTAGTTTATACTAATGAATTACATTAATTTTTTTTTTAACCCAGGTTATTTTCTTTTGTTGTCATTATTCACTGTCAAAGCTAAAAAGAAACACATGATTGGTGGTTTCAATGTTAGCTATATACAAACTTCAAATTTAGTGAATATTCTTTAGAACACAGGGTGCCATGCCGTATTTCTACAATCTCATGCTTTTCCAAACAGATATTGATTTCATGATGTGGTTTGCATTTGAACTTTTTAAACTTATTTGTTTATTTCTGGCTTCCAGTCTCATCAGAGCAATTTTTCTCATCTTTATTGCTTCTCCATCTGGTTCAAGAAGTTGTGAGAAAGAAATGTAATAGAATTGAAAAATTACTTGAGTTTTATTTTTATTTTTTTCAAACTTCAGAAAAGTCTGGCTACAATTTCAGGGTAACTGGGTTAGTTTTTATCCCATAAAAATGATTTTTCTTTCGTGTTGTCTCCTCATTTCACTGCTATTAATAACTGCATGTTTGCCGGTCAGCATTCACCTCATCATTTCCTCTATGCATACATGTGTGATTCTATTCCTGAAGCTTACTTTTCTTCTATAAATCTGTATGTATGTGATGTGGTTTATTTATTTGTCCCCTCCAAATCTTATCTTTAATTGTGATCCCAGTGATGGAGCTGGTGCTTAGCGAAGGGTGTTTGGGTAATTGGGACAGATCCCTCATGAGTGGCTTTGTGCTCTCGTAGTAATGAGTTCACACGAGAGTTGGTTGTTTAAAAGAGTATAGCAACTCTCTCTCGGGCTCTCGCTCACTATGGGACACACCTGATATCCCTTTGCCTTCTGCCAAGAATAGAAGCTTCTTGTTCACCAGAAGCTGCTCAGATGCCAACACCATGCTTGCACAGCCTGCAGAACCCTGAGCCAAACCTCTTTTCTTTATAAATTACCCAGCCTAAGGTATTCCTTTATAGCAATGCAAAATGAACTAATACGGTATACTACTTAATGTACTTGAAAAAATGGGAAAGACAGTATGATTACATATAAAACACAAAAGAATACAACCTTTAGAAAAAAAAAACACATAGAATGAAATCCTCATGATCTAGGCAAAGTGTTCTTCGAATTTTTGTAAAAAGTGAGATAAAAAAATTGGACTTAAAATCTTAAAATTGTGCTTTGTTGAAAACTGTCAAGAAGATGAAAAGACAAGTTACAGACTGGGAGAAAATATTTGCAAAACACATCTGACAGATGACTGGTATCTCAAATATAAAATGGACCCTCAAAAAGTCAGCAATAAAAACATACAAACAGTCTAATTAGAAAATGTACAAATGGCATGAGCAGACATGTCACCATGATGGCATATAGATGGGGAAGAAACACAAGAAATGGTGTTTACAATCATTATCCATCAGGAAAATGCAAATTAATATCACAATGAGATATTATTACATAGGAATCAGAATGAGTAAAATCCAAACTGGTACCTACATAAAATGCTAGCAAAAAAAGAGAAACAGAATCACTCATATGTTGTTGGCGAGTGTGTAAAAGGTATAGTACACTGACATGTCTTTTATAAAACGAAGTATGAAACTGCCATAGTACCTAGCAATTGTAGTTCTGGGCATCTATCCCAGACAAATAAAAATTATGTTCACACCAGAACCTGTACATAAATGTTCATAGCAGCTTTATTTGTATTAACCAAACACTGGGAATAGCCTAGCTATCCTTCCATGGGTGAAACGCTAAACAAACGCTGTTATATCCACACCAGGGAATTTAACTGAGCAATAAAAAAGAATCAAACTGTTGATGGATATAAACAAACAACTTGAATAAATTTTCAAAGAATTATGCTGAGTGAAAAGCACTAACCTCTAAAGGTTACACGCTACATAATTCCATTTATATAACACTGGTAAATGTTTTGATTTGAAATGACAAAATGATAAAAAATGGATAACAAATTAGTGGTAGTCAGGGGTTAGGGATGGGTGCGGGGAAATGGAAGTATTATGCAGCTATACGTTGTTTTACTGCACTTTTCTCCATTGTGCTTCACAGATACTGCATTGTTTTTTACAAATGGAACCTGCGAGTCTATGGATATGCCATCTTTTTAACAGCATGTGCTCACTTTGTGCCTTTGTGTCACATTTTGGTAATTCCACAATATTGTAAACCTTTTCATTATTATTATATCTGTTATAGTAATCTGTGATCCGTGATCCTTGATGTCACTATTGTCATTGTTTAGGGGTAACACAGACTGTGCCCACATAAGATGGTGAACTAAATCCATAAATGTGGTCTGTTCTGACAGCCCCACTGACTGAATATTACCCTTCTTTCTTCCCTTCCTTTGGACTCCCTGTGCCCTGGACACAACTATATTGAAAGTAGGCCAATTAATAACCTTGCAAAGTCTAGTAAGTGTGCAAGTGAAAGAAAGAGCTGCATATCTCTCACTTGAAATCAAAAGCTATAGATATAATGAAGTTTAGTGAGGAAAACTTGTTAAAAGCCAAGATAGGGTGAAAGCTAGGCCTCTCGCACCAAACAGTCAAATTGTGAATGTAAAGAAAAAGTTCTTGAAGGAAATTAAAAGTTTGACTCCAGTGAACACACAAATGTTAAAGCAGAACAGACTTATTGCTAATATGAAGAAAGTCTGAGTGGTCTGGATAGAACATCAAACCAGCCACAACATTCCCTTAAGCCAAAGTCTAATCCAGACCAAAATCTCTTCAATTCTGTGATGACTGAGATAGGTGAGGAAGCTGGAAAATGAAAGTTTGGAGCTGGCAGAGATTGTTTCATAAGGTTTAAGAAAAGAAGCAATCTTCATAATATAAAAGTGGAAGGTAAAGCAGCAAGTGCTAATGTAGAAGCTGCAGTGAAGTGTCCAGAAAAAAACAGCCTTCTACTGGAAGAAGATACTGTCTAGGACTTTCTAGCTAGAGGGGAGAAGTCAATGGTTGGCTTCAAAGAATAGGCTTCAAAGTTTCAAAGAATAGGCTGATTCTCTTGTTAGGGTATAATGCAGCTGTTGACTGAAGCCAGTGCTCATTTACCATTCCAGAAATCCTAGGGCCTTTAAAAACTATGATAAACCTCCTCTGCCTATGCTCTATTGATGGTACAACAAAGCTTAGATGACAGCACATCTGTTTACTGCATGGTTTACTGAATATTTTAAGCCCACTGTTGAGAACTACTGCTCAGAACAAGAGTTTAGTTTTGTTTTTAAAAATACTACTGTTCATTTACAGTGTGCCTGGTCACCTAAGAAATCGGATGGAGAGATACCAAGAGATGTTTCCATGTGAGCTAACACTGCATCCATTCTACAGCCCACGGATCAAGGACAATTTTTGACTTTCAAATCATATTATTTAAAAAATACATTTTGTTAGGCTGTAAATGCCATAGATAGCGATTCCTCTGATGGATCTGGGCAAAGTATATTGAAAACTTTCTGGAAAGAATTTACCATTGTAGATATCATTAATAACATTTGTGATTCATGAGGAGAAGTCAAAGTACCAGCATGAACCAGTGTTTGGACGGAGCTGATTCCAGCCCTTATGGATGACTTTGAAGTTTTCAATATTTTAGTGGAGGAAGTCACTGCAGATGTAGTAGAAATAGCAAAAGAATTAGAATTAGAAGTGGAGCCTGAAGACATAACTAAATTGCTGCAATCTCATGATAAAAGTAATACAGCTGAGGAATTGCCTCTTATGGATGAGCAAAGATAGTGGCTTTTTTTTTTTTTTTTTTTAGACAGAATCTACCCCTGGTGAAGATGCTGTGAAGATTGTTAAAATGACCACAAGGGATTTAGATGATTACTTAAACTTAGTTGCTAAAGCAGCAGTAGGTTTTGAAATGACTGACTCCAATTGTGAAATAAGTTCTATGAGTAAAATGCTATCAAACAGCATCAGATGCTACAGAGAAAATTTTTTGTGAAAGGAAGAGTCAATCAAGTCACCAAACTTCAATGTTGTATTATGTGAAAAAATTGTCAGAGTGACCCCAAAAGTCAGCCACAACCACTCTGATAAATCAGCAGCCATCAACATAGAGAAAAGGCCCTTCACCAGCAAAACGATTACAGCTCACTGAAGGTTCGGGTTATTGTTTGCAATATTTAGCAATAAACCCTTTTTAGTTAAGATATGTACATTGCTTTTGATATGTACATTGCTTTTTAGAAATAGTGCTATCACATACTTAATGGACTACAGTATAGTATCAATGTAACTTTTTTTTCTGATTTATCTGTTTTATTTGGGTCTCAGTACAGTAAGGAATAAAATGTAACCTTTTTTTTTTAGGAGGAAAAGACACTTGCTTTCCATTTCATTAAGTTTTAGAAACTAACCCAAAGAGAAGGGAGGGAACTCCACCCACTTCAAACTTTCAATACTTTTATAATATTTACACACTAGAATTCAGAACATCTGAAAAACCAAAATGCACTTTGGAATAGACTTTTAATCTAAAAGTACCATAATAACATTTTATTAGTTACATAGTCAATAATAGTCATTGAATCCTAAAAATAATATTTTTTCTAGTAATTAAAATCTGAAAAATACGTCTGCTAAATTTCAACTTTTGATGTCTCCTCTAACTTTCAGGAGAAAATAACATTCAGGATTCTCTCTTCCTCACTGATGACAGAGAAGACAAAAACTAATATTCTACATTGAAACTTTGTTATTTATCATGATCCAGTGGTATACTTGTTTATAAACATAAATATAAGAGCCAAACATTCGAAGAGAATAGGACCCAAACTTTGTCGCTTCAAATCACAACATGTTTGGACAAAAAAGAAAAAAAAAGCAAACATTCTGCAAACCCTGCTATCAATTTGAGTACTGATATTTAAAAGTCTTATTTGTTCTTATTCAAAGCACTTTGTATATGACATTTGTTTTTCCTGCTGCTCTAAGATCAGACCTGACTTTCAGTTAACTCTACCCTCCACTGTCCCTGAGTCCTGGTCTAGATTCTCTGTAGTTCCAATTTTTTCAGAGAAAGAACACCTCATCTCGTGGATTTGGGGAACATTGCTGTCCAGCTGGGGTGATTTTTGTATGTACTGGGAAATGAAAAAATGTGTGTAATTTGCTTTATTGTGATAGCTGCTTTATTGCAGTAGTCTGGAACTGAACCAACAATATTTCTGAGGTATTTCTCTAAAAGGACAATTTCAGGATTCTTGTGGTGATGGAAATTTTCTGTATTTTGTCTATATATATTTGTTCTGTATTTTGTATCCAGGTTGTGGATATGCAAACCTGTATGTGTGGTAAAACAGTATAAAACTAAATAAACACACACATACACACACACACACACACAAGTAAGTACATGTAAATCTTTGGAAATAAGCATAACATCAGTGGGTAATGAAACACATGTCAAAATCCTGCGATATTTGCATTACAGTTTGAAAGATGTTTCCACTGGGGGAAAATGGGTACATGGTACATGAGATATGCTTGCATTATTTCTTACAATTGAATATGAGTCTACAATAATCTAAAAAACCTTTTTTTCTAATTTCATATTTGGTACTTCTAACTTTAGAAAGATGACTTACTATAGTTTCATAATTTTGAGATAGATAAGATATTTTCATCCAGAAATTTCAAATATCAGCAACTGAAGTCTAAAGAGATGAAGTGCCTGACTTGCAGTCACTCCACAGCAGCTATGAAAAAATATCAGTTTCCTGCCTTCCCCCAAAGTACAGGGCATTTTGCATTCTGAATGCTGAAGTAGCATAGTGAGTTGTCTACTGGGTGTAATTAATCCTCTCAAAGTACACTGGTGCCCTGAAAGCATGTCATGTCAATGTGGATCACACCTCATTTCCAGAGGGGTAACCTGGCCCTTTATGTATAGTATTAGGAAAAGATTTTCTAAAAAAAAACACATAGAAGGAATTTGGTAAAACAATTAGATTAGACCTAAAGGAAATCATAAGTCAACTAGAATTAATTAAAATCCTGTATTAAAATTATTTAAAGTAATAAAATTTCGGTACAATTCTTATTCAAGCATGGAAAAACAATGTTTGCAAATGTTAGAGAAAAGAACAATACTAACTCATAAGTAGCTAAAAGAAGTTTAGAATGGCTAAAGTATAGTGTGTGAGAGAACAATGCAGAGAAGTGATGCTGGTACCAGAAACCCAGCCCTGCAGGATTGTAAACAATAGAGAGAAATGAGCTTATTTGCCTTTCAGACACACCTTGTTGTCTATCAGGCACTTCTCATCACTTAAATACCTTGTGGGCTGGGTCTGGTGGCTCACGCCTGTAATCCCAGCCCTGTGGGAGGCTGAGGCAGGTTCATCATAACGTCAGGAGTTTGAGACCAGCCTGGCCAATATGGTCAAATCTCATCTCTACTAAAAATACAAAAATTAGTCAGATGTGTGGTACATATCTGTAATCCCAGCTACTTAGGAGGCTAAGGCAGAAGAATCGCTTGAACCCAGGAGACAGAGGTTGCAGCGAGCCAAGATTGCGCCAGCGCACTCCAGCCTGGGCAACAGAGAGAGACTCTGTCTCAAAAAACGAACAAACAAAACCTTGTGTTTTCTCCAATAAGTAGCTCTTTTATCATGGTTTTAAAAATAGCATGTGACAATATTTCACTAGGTAAAATAACTAGTGGAAGAATTTATTTATATAGATTCAAATGGCTCCTCTATATTTAATTACTTTAGAAAAGGTTTCCATGATACACTGTTAGATAAAAACATTAAGTTATAGGTATAGTGTGATGAAATTCTTGATAAAAATGATAACAAAACTATAACCTATATAGCTGCATGTATATTTATATATTAATACATTTGTAAAGGCAAAGGAAAAACATGGAAAAATAGCAAATTATGACCAGTGATTCCATTAGAAGATTAGGAATCAAGGAGAGACTGCAAACTTTAATAGAGCTAAATAAAATGTTTTTGAGTAATCAAATACAGAATTTTCTACCGTTGTAATTCAGATGATGGAGATACATGAGTTGACTGAAACAAATACAAATGTTCCTGAGCAGCAGTGTCCAATAGAAATGCATTTCAAGGCACAAATGGAAGCTACATACATATTTTTCGATTTTCTAGTAGCCACATTGAAAAAGGAAAAAAGAAACATAACTCGTTTAGTTAGTACTTATGAAGTATTGATATAAAATATACTATCAGTTCAATATGTAGCCAATATAAAATATTTATGAGCTAGTTTACATTATTTTCATACTGTCTTAGAAATCTGGTGTGTGTTTCACACTTACAGCACATCTTAATTCAGACTTGTCACACTTATAAGTGATTGATAGCTGTATGTGGATAGGAGCTACCTTATTGAACAGTGCAGCTCTAGAGGAAATTAATGGTTTTGCTACTGGTGAATTTGACCTGCAGAGACATCTTCACTGTCAGCCTAGTAACGGTGTGACTGTACCCAGGTTTGGTCCCACTGTCCCAATCTTAGTTCAACTGTACATTGTCCATCTCTATCGTTTTTCAGTTGAGAAGCTTTGATATTATTTAATATATTTTATTACTAATATGCATATAGGTTACCATAAAATCTACACTTTCAGTGAAAATGAGCAGTGTATTTTCTGAAAACATTAAGAAACCAACTTTGAAAAAATTCTCTGAATACAACTTTGTAGAAAAACAAAAGATAACATGGTATTAATTCTGAATTTTAACTTGAATGTTTGGACAACTATATCTTCTACAAGGGCAAAGAGAACAAAACGTTCCCCAAACTAAAAGTCAGTGGTCAAGGCATTTATAATGTGATGTCTCATCCAAATATCAAGATGAGGAGGTGTTTAAGCCCCCAACTTGACCACCAAACACCTGGGTAAATTTAGATAATTTCCATAAATTCCCTGGGCTTTACTTTCCCCAGTTATCTACAGTGAACTTGTTTAACATGGTTCTAAAATTTAAATTAAAAAAGGCATGTGATAACACTGTATAAATAAAATGCCTTTTCAGACATTGTAAAATCAGAATAATGGTTTTGGAGTTGAGAGGAATGCCAGTAATATTAAATTTCTAAATTCTACGGTTAGTTTTAAGTCAGAATTTCAGATAATCCAAAAAAGAAAAATATATTGTAAGCATGTTTACAGGGCCACAATGGATGGTTCTTACTAGGTTGAGTTTTAAGGACACTGAGCGTGGAAGGCAGCTGTATACACTGCAGAAGACAGATAAAAATACAATGCACAAGGACTAAGGATGGACAGACTTCAAAACTTGGTGGCCTCTCTTCAATAAAGAGCCATGAAACTGGATAGTCATTTACTCAACTAAATCCCAGAGTTATTAAGAATTATCGAATGTTAGAAGAATATATTCTTATGCCATTGTTACTTCTGTTTCCTCCACCTTTGCTAGAAAATTGACCTTGCTTCTTCAAGAAGAGCATGGTAAGTCTACTATCCTTGACTTTTCATCAATTTGTTTGATCACTAAAGTATTTCAAGTCGCTGTCTATGTCAAGGCAGGAAAGTGAGTATGTTTTTGCATTAGTTTAATTGCCATCCAGTAAATAGAGTAACTATTTTAAGAAAATTTGATATACAAATATTCAGCTCATGAAATAGATATATTTTGAGGATGTTTAGCACTTCGAAAAATTACTCATCATTTTATAAAATAATTCACCACCATTTAAAAAAATAGCCAATTTCCTTACTGAAGTTAATATAGATTTATTTGCACAGAAATTTTAAGGAAAACCTTTATTACAAATGATGAGGTACATCTTTATAGCATACTTTCTTATAAATGGAGCTTCCAAAATATATTTGTGATAAACAAAGTGTTTTAAACTTACCTGTTAGTCTATCAAACCGAATTTTCAAGACGCTCCTTCACCCAATTCAGACACCAAATTTAAGAAAAATAGATTTTTTAAGATTAAGAGAGTATGAAAAAGGAGAAATATTGTTTATGTAAATGAAGGTAATTTCAAACTTCTCTGTAGCATTTAGAAATTTTTGTGGATAGAAATATGAGTAGAAATGAAAACCCTGAAGTACTCACTTACAGACCTCAAAGAAATAATATTTCTTTGCTTGCTATCCTGCTGTTGTTTTACTTTTCTTAGTTTATCCCTACTCATCTTCATTAATGCTATATAATATCACTACATATTTAGAATAGCATTCAATTCTAGTGATATTAGTAGCAGCTGGTACTAATAATATCCAACACTTTGTTTATACTCATAAACACATCTGTCAGCAACATCTGGGGGTTGTTAGAATCATCCTTTCTAGGACACTGAAAAGGATGGTCTTGTCTTACGTGCTCCAAATACATTCCTCTACTACCATCATACTCCCCTATAAAATGTCAGCACCTTAATCCCTGGTGTAAATAAGCTACTGGGGAAGAAAGGTTTTGTTGCTTGTACTGTTATTGGTGTTGCTTAAAGGAGCAGAGAGAATTTGAAATTAAATTCTGGTCAAGTATGTATAATGGTGATGTATAGTGTCCTTACTTTGGGAAAAAACAGAACAAAACAGCAATCAGCAATGCACAGGAGAGGCAACAAGAAATTAATGGAAAATATCCCAAATGTTAAGAATAGGCCTACAATTTCTCTACTACAGTATGTATGATTTAGAAAAAATTGAGTAGCCCCAGGATTTGCTCTGAGCCCTAATATACTTAAGATAAAGATGTTCTTGAAACTATAAATACATTCATTAGGCTTGTGTTTCTCCAAATCTATCTGATCCATTCCTAAGTCCCCAAAAACTAGATTTAGGAGTGAACAGGGGCTTAGTGCTCCTGGCTTTTCTGAAAATTAAAATCTAATATTTCAAATTGAGTTCTGAGATCACATACTAAGTGTGTTTTAAAAATCTACTAGCTTTAATGTAATTTAGTCTAAAGACTCAAATATAGAACATTTTACATTTTGCACATTTCTCTTGCTTTAGAAGAAGGGACACTTATGAAGCTTACCATACTCATTCTCTCTCAAGGTATAGGACTTCAGAAGTGGCAATGGTAACCCCTGTATATGCATATTTTATAACTTGCTCTTTTTATGTTCTGAAAGGCAGTACAATGCAGTGGTGAAGGGAATGGCTCTGATGGACATATCACAGATCCATCACGAGCTGTGTTACCTTAGCCAGTTAGTGCTGGTCTCAGTTTCATCATCTGTAAAATGGGGACAAAAACAGGAGCTACTTCAGAGGGCTGTTAAGAGCAGTACGTATGTGTTAATAGGTATATAGGAATAGAATAGACTGGCATTGTTATTGCTGTTATTCCTTATTTTGATGTTTGGTAATGAGAAACTGAGTCCCATAATATTATGCTGTTTGGGGTCAATGATAAACCATAGGCAATTTCTGAGGTTTGCAGAGTAATTTTTGAAATAAAATGAACTTAGCATTTTTCTATTTATTTGAAATAAATGCTAATTTTATGTGGTGAAGAAATTTCCCATAGTGGCTTAAATAGACACAAGCAATGTAATTTAAGCTTGAAGTTTCTAGTACCAATTTTATGTAAATTGGGAACATTTTCCTTGTAATAGTTTAGTGAATTACTATAAGCTAAATTATATTGCAAACAAGAAAGAAAGAAAAACAAGAAATAAGAATGCTTTTCCTATAGGCAAAACTATATATCTATATCTGCTGATAAAATTAATAATGATTTTTGAGTGATTTTAATTTTAAAGAAATATATAACGATTACTGGTGAAAAGAGGAGACTGCTAGGTTTTTGTACTTCTTTTGAATTGATTACAATATTGCATTGAATGAAAATACTGGAATTCAACTTTACTTAGATTTAGATTGTTGAGAATACATTCGTTTTCATTTGGATATTATTAGTATGCAATCATCTTGCTTGTTAAATGTGCTTACAGTATTATGGTTTATTATTCTTTTCTATAACTGAGAAATTTTGCCATATTTTTGAATTTCAGTTATTCATAAAGACTCATATTTATACTGATAAGCAGTTGCATCTGAAATAGGTAATTAAAAAAAACTGGAGGGGCGCATTTTTTTCTGACAAAATGTCATCGAAAATCATCAATCATCAAAATGTGTTAAGACAAACACTTTTTTACTTACTGAAAGGAAACCCTGGAACAACCTAAAACCCTACAAACTATTTCTGACTTGGAGGGGGTTTAGACATGACTCCATGAGAAGAAGAGTTGCTTGCTTTGATTGTGTACAACAATTATTTACATGTCCTTAAGAAATAATTTGGTAATATTTGTGTTTTAAAGTCAAACTGTAGGACTAGGTGAAAAGTCCTTGGCTTTTGTATTTTTAGTAGAGAGGTGGCGGGCGCCTGTAGTCCCAGCTACTCGGGAGGCTGAGGCAGGAGAATGGCGTAAACCCGGGAGGCGGAGCTTGCAGTGAGCTGAGATCTGAGATCTGGCCACTGCACTCCAGTCCGGGCGACAGAGCGAGACTCCGCCTCAAAAAAAAAAAAAAAAAAAAAAAGTCCTTGGCGAGTAACCCTCTCTAGAGACCCTAAAAAATTATGAAAGGCTATAATATTTCAGCCACGTTGGTTTTTGCGTATAAAAATAGCTATTTTAGGAGTCAACTACCACATGAAATAAATGACGTTTTAATTGAAAAAGATAGCTAAAATGTTTCTGTGGGTTATTGCAACAGTACAAGAATACAAGGTGCATTTATTTATTAACCAAAACAATTGTAAAACAAATTGTGAAAGCAAAAGCAGGCTACAAAACAAAAAGGTTTTTGATTGCCTTTGCCTTATTTAAACATGTTACAGGTTAATATGCCACAGTTGATAAACGCTATAAAGTGTTAAGTTAGCATTTGCTAATACAATTTAAACATTTTCCCACACCCAGAGCACTACGGAAAATATATATGTGTATGGTAAACGCTTCCTCCTTCAAGTATCACAATCTTGTGGTCACATAATCTTCCTGGGTGACTGTGTCTGGGAGGTTTAGATCATAGTCTATACTAGAGTCCTCTTCTTTTGCATGTTTCTCCTTTGGTATTATAGGAACCGTGTCCTCCACCACCACCTTCTCTGACTTGAATGGACACACTCTCTTGCCTACCTGTAACCCCAGTGTGTCCGTATTCCTTTCTCTATGGTCTACTAACACACACTGTTCACTGAGACCGGGAATGCTCAGGTCAGCCCGTGAAGCTAATCCTCGAGATTCCAGTTGAATATTTCTCTCAAGTGGTCCTGCAGCCTGTTGACGAGCAACTTCTTCTGAAACAGAGAAGATCTGGTTTGCATTTTGCTCAGCAGCATTTTGTTTTGATCGTCTATGAAATAACCCAAAGTTTTTGATATCGGTCACAAAATTCACTTTTCTCTGCTTCTCCCTGGGTGGCTCCTGCACCACCAGGGCAGAGCCATTGCTTATGTTATGTCTTTCAGAGGCAATTGCTGCTGATCTCGGATGAATCAGGGTGGTTAAATCAAAAAGGCTGAAATTCTTTTTCTTGTCCTTGCTATTACCTTCGTTATCACTCTTTTCATCTGAGTCTGCCGAATTTGGGGACTCCTTCGAGGCATTTGCAGATTGTATTGTGGAAAGTTTGCTTCCTCTTAGTAATCCCAGAACTTCAAAGCGGAAACTAGAAATGTCTTGCTTTAGTTCCTACGTAGAATTTAAAATGAAAAATTAGGTTAGGACTTAAACATTTGGAAATACCATTTTCTTGTCTCATATATGGGTCAGAACTGTTTTCACTCCTTTTCAAAAACAAGGATTCTACTCTACTGTGGTTCTATTTAGAATTCCAAGTTCTCTCACGGATACTTGATGTCATTTTGATGTCTACTAATTTCCTTATTGGAATTGGGAAGGACACTTCCTAAGGTTGATGCAAAAAGAAACGTGAGTTATCTTTGCCACCAACGCGCAGCTGAGTATATTGGGTTTCTCTGGGACTACAGTTTCGAAGACTTCCTCTCCAAATGATTCATCTGCTGCCAGGTTACTTCACTGTCTCTGGGGTGTATTTTATAAGATTTTTAATATTGGCATATTTTTCTGTCCACAGGGATATCTGAAAATTATGCGGAGCCTAACTTTTTAAGAGCTGGTAGTTACTTGCAGTTGTTTACTGTCTTAAGGAGGACTTACCCCCTAAATCTGGGTCAGCCTCTACGTCCTAGGAATTTCTTCGGATCTAATGACATTTCTTAGACTCATCCTTTTTCCTTGTCTTTTGGGGCAACTGAATTCTCAGTCTTAACCTGATGGCAGCCTTCTTGGTGGCTTCCTGCCCTAACCTATCTCCTAAAGCAACATTGAATCATTTAACATTACAATTTGAACTTTATGACTGCAAAGAAAATCTGGGCTTCTAGCTAGTTTTCAACCTGCACTTTAGGTTTTGTAATTTCTCTATCTTCTTACCGAATTCACTACTTCATTCTCACGTTCAAACCTGCTATTTTCTATGTTAAATATCTTCTATAGATTTTGTTTAATTTGTTTGTTTGTTTTTGGCCTGTAAGATCTTATTGACCTTAATCATCCAAAATCTCTAAACACTAACTAAATAATTTTAACCTAAATTATTTTAAACATGTGATTCAAGCATATAATATTTCACACATTTTACTTATTTCCTCTTACGCAATTTAAAAAATATCAAGGAGAATGTTTATAAGTGTATTAGTTACAATTAAACTCAAATCTTAAATTTTCTGCTATCAAAGTTTTGCAGAACACACAAAGTTTTTGTTGTTGTTAGTGTGTTAGTTACTAAATGTTTCAGATTTTAAAATCAGGCTGAAATTTCAGAAACAAGCTCACTCTGGGATCAGGTAAGTCAGAATGCCTTAATCACTAGGCTTTTCTCTGGATGTTTGAAAACATTGTATTTTGAGAAGAAGTTTCATCACTAGCTTTTCTTTTATTTTTACAGTTCTATAGGGTTTCAGTTGAAAGATGAGAAGGCACACAGGCTTGCTGGAACACACAGCCGCATTTCTAGCTCTGATTTTAAATGTGCTCTATCTGGATCCATATTCTGCACAATCTGCCTCTTGTGATGGAGGTGAAAATGGTTACCTTAAAGTTCTCTTCGGTCAGTCCTTCTTCAGTTTTAGCATCTCTAATCATTGCAGCAACGTATCGCTTCACCAGGTTCCTCATAACTTCCTGAGGCATTTTAGAACAAGAGTATTGATACTCAGTGAGTAAATACATTTCCTCCTGAGTCAGTTCTGAAGGGGGGGCTGCATTTTATTTTAATGAAAGTTTCGAGACATAGTACAAGGACAACTTACTTGGTACTGGTGATGTCTTCTCAAATTATCAGCAGCTCGCCTCTGAAAAGGAAAAGGACATTCTTTTCTGGTTATACTGTTATATTACTATTCTAAAAAATAACTTATTTTTTTTAATCAAGAATGTTTTTATTCTCATTTCTTCAAAGTGGGAGTTTTACTAGTCAATGGGCAGTGGCTAAAGAGTGCTGCACATGGGCCGGGCGTGGTGACTCACGCCCGTAATCCCAGCACTTTGGGAGGCCAAGGAGGGTGGATCACGAGGTCAGGAGATCGAGACCATCCTGGCTAACACGGTGAAACCCCGTCTCTACCGAAAATAACAAAAAATGAGCCGGGCACGGCGGCCGACGCCTGTGGTCCCAACTACTCGGGAGGCTGAGGCAGGAGAGTGGCGTGAACCCGGGAGGCGGAGCTTGCAGTGAGTGGAGATAGCGCCACTGCACTCCAGCCTGGGGCACAGAGCCAGACTCCATCTCAACAACAACAACAAAAAAAGTGCTGCACGTGAATCAAAAGAATGAATGAACAAGCGTCTATATGACATTTGAAACGCAGAATAAGTTAACAATGACAGAACTGTTCTCATACAAGACACAAGATGATGAAAAATTAGTTAATTAGAGTTAATACACACTCAAAATCAGTTGAAATGATGCTAAGAGAGATAGTACATATCAAATAGAAATTTAAAAGTCTTCATGAATATTAACATGGCAAGATTAAGAAGTTATGTTATGTAACAGTTAATCAGAAATCTTGTTAGTCACTGAACTCTCCAATATTAATTTCAATAGTATATACAGTAAGAGGAGATTCCTGTTTAAGTAGATGGCTGGATTTAACAGAATAAATAAAGGATTCTGTTGAAACACAGCATTTATTAACTCATTTAATAAATTAAATGTGAGTCCCAGCTCATATTCTGAAGGCATCAGAATGGTTTGCGAGCAGAGGTGGGGTAAGCACAGAGCAGTGATTTGGGAGTGTGGAATAGAGAGATGGGTTGTTTAATGATTGAAAAAAGTCCATTATGAGTTGAGTTAAATAATAAATGACATTAAAGTTATATATTTGCAGATTCTCAGGTATTCCAAATATATGAGAAAAAAACCTACGTAATCCCAATTTTATGTATGTTGAATAAACATCAGCATTGATTCTTCAGGAAGAAAACTGACTAAAATAATGTAAAATAAAATATCTCTATAATAAAGGAATTAATCTGGTAAATTGTGAAAAAGCAAAAGGGATAATATATCTTGGTTTTAAAATGAGGCTTTTGATCTTGTTCCTTAATAAATAATCACAGGCTGATAAAATAGAATTTTGAAAAGAGCTGTGCCTGCATCACTGTGAAATGATAATTTAAATATTAAACGATTTAAAAGAAACTCTTTTCTTCTCTTCAGAGAAAGAGAAGAAAATGCTATTTTCACTGGCCATAAGGATGCATCCGTCTTTCATGACTAGTAAGTGACTTGTAGGAACAGATGAGACATGCTTAGCTTCCTAAAGGTCACTAACTATTTTGACTATCATTCACTTTTGCATGAGAAATACATTTTGAGAAAAACATTTAAAATAGGATTAAGCTATTAATTTAAAAACTCAAATTCGAAACGACACAAATGTAGAGCGTCTTGAAAAAGTATGGCATGGGAATTTTATGGCTGGGCCACCAGATGGAGATGTCTGACTCATATTGAGACACAGCTCAGCTGAAACCTAAGACAAACCGCACTTCTAAAAGGAAACACACAGTCTTCTAGATCTCCTTAAATTTACTTAAACTAAAATACTAAAGTGAGCTGTACATCAATTTCTTTAACACTCTCACCCTAAATATTATAACAGAGATCTGATTTTCATTATTTAAGTAGGTAGAAACTCTCAATTTAATATAGAAAGAATTTAGTCTACTTAATTTTTATTGTTTTGGGGTTCTATAACATTTTACTACTGTGTTTTAGAATCCTATCCTTCTAAAATCCAATAAAGACATTTTCAACAGAGAGCAGTTAGAAGTCAAGATTTAACTTTAAATTTCTTTAACATCAAACTAGGATTGAGGATGACAGAATCAGAAAATTATGAGTAATAAGTGAAAATTATCATAATACATTTTAGTATTAAAATGAGTACAAACTGTCTTTCCTTCAGTAGAATCTTACTCATCCAAAGTCAAAAATTTTTAATACAAATATAAAAAGGTCAAAGACTACATTTGAAATGATAATTCCAGGTTAATTTTCTTGGGAAAAAATTTAAAAAATCAAAATAGCTTGTCAAAAAGAAGAACACGAAAAATGTTCACTATGTACCTTTCAGGTGTTATTCAGTTTCTATAGTGCAGGTTTAAGACTAAGTTAATGCAGTTCATTGTTTTTCCCAACCAATTATTCTCCACAATTACGTGGTAATACCACAAAGCTATTTTTTAGTTGCATGAAATTTTATCAGGCAATGAACTTCAACATCCTGGCTAGAAAAATAGGAATGGATGAAGTTAACCATCTTCTGAACCTAAAACTCAAAATGAATGCAGTGCACTCAATAATTAATGCTAAATTATGCAGCTTATAGAGCTCTCATCTGTTTAATCTCTGTTTCCCTGATTAGCATGACAGAATAGGCTGTTTAGTGATCATTACCATTATGCCCTTACTTTCTGGGAGAAAGTGTGGTGTGATGTTAAGAACGTGGTACCAGGGGTTACACTTGGGTTTGAAGCTGACTGTGCCTAGTCAGGGAGTTTAACTCTGACACCCTCCCTCTTCCCTGATTTTTTATTTTACAGGGTGAAGATAAACTCCACGTGTAGTTTTGAAGATTAAATTAGATAAGAGAGTTATGGCATCTGTCACTAGCTAATGTTAGTTCTTGTCCTCTGCATTGTTTTCCTTTTTGATTAATAATATGATTTAACAGCCCTTTAAAATATCTTGATTCTCAAAGCTTGTGCATAGCAGGACACATATTATGATTACCTCTGAGAAAGTAAAATAACACACTTAGATTTCACTGTGTCCCTTTGCGTGATTTTGATGTCAATTCATGCTTGTGGAGAGCATTTCCTTCAGCTAAATCATTAGATGGCTTCAGCTTTGGCAGTAGAGAGGTTTAGAGGTAGGAAACTTGCATGTAAGTGACAGAGTAAGGGGATAGTTCTGGTAAATTTGGACAGATGTGACCCAGACTCTGTAGGCAGTCATCTTTTGGGGGAGCCCAAAAGTTTTACGAACTTTTCTGCATGATACTGAATTTTTGCTATGACATTAATGAGACAGCCATATGTGAGCACTGATATAGAAACTCAAAGGAAAATTCAGGGGTCATAGCAAAAAGGAACACTGGCTAGGGGTTCCTGCCCAGCGGACCTGTGGAATGCACCTCCTACAACATGTTGTTACTGAAGAGCCACTCTGATTCAGAGTCTCCTTCGGTCGAGTTACAGAGCAGAGTCTCCAGGCCTGGGGATGAGAGTTCCTCCTTTGCCTTTGTCTCTGGCTGAGCTCAGGATATTTCTCTTCAGGGGCTCAGGATGATTTTCATGGGTTGAGACAAGGAGAAGCCTACGTCTAGGAAATGCAAGATATTGGGGAAGCTGATTGTCTACCTCAGATCTCAGTTTTTTCAGTGTAGGAACCGTGAGTTGGGAGAAATTGTTTATATTCTTGGTGCCAGGCAGATTGAAGGGAAGGGCACCTGGATATGGAAATATGACGGAGTCTCGCTTTGTCGCCAGTCTGGAGTGCAATGATCTTGGCACACTGCAACTTCGTTCTCCCAGGTTCAAGCTATTCCCCGGCCTCACCTTCCTGAGTAGCTGGGATTATAGGTGCATGTCACCATGCCTGGCTAACCTTTGTGTTTTTAATAGAGATGGAGATTTCACCATGTTGGTCAGGCTGGTCTCGAACTCCTGACCTTGTGATCTACCTGCCTCAATCTCCCAAAGTGCTGGGATTACAGGTGTGAGCCATGGTGCCTGGCCGGAAATACGATTCTTTTACCATGTGCTAGGAGTTTTTCATTTCTCTGCGACCCCTGGAAAGGGCTTTGCCTCCTATCTGAGTCCTGGGATATTTCTGGTGATAATCCTGACACTGTATATTTGGGTTTGGTTTACCATGCTGGGGAGTAAAGCTAGCTTGTCTCAAGGCTCTATTTTGGAACCAGAACTCTCTTTTAACTGGTCGGGCTAATTTAAGGTATATTTATTAAGTGACTACATGTGTATGGCAATAGTGTAAGAAACCAGAGATGAATAAAGCACATTTCTGCCTTTGAATGGCTTAGAGTCCAAAAGATGCATTGCCAAGATCATGAATGACTACACATGAAGGCAAAATCCAAAAGAAAACACGGGAAGTGATGTAAGCGTGTTATTTGAGTACAGGGGAGAAGGAGACAATACCGTGCGAAGGAAAGAAGCCAGAACAACCCTCTTATAGAGAATAGGGTATTACATGGGACACGAAGCGATCATAGCATTTGGACAAGGGAGGTGCACAGGTGTTCTAGACGATTGGAATAGGATGAGCACATATGCTAGGGTTAGAAAGTGAGAGGCACATTATGGAGACTTCTGGCAGGATAGTTGGAAAGTCTTTGCTATTGGGAATATACAGGTTAGATTGTAGTGGGAAGTTAGCATGGACTGTTAATGTAGAATTTTGATTGGCACATGAATCCAATGGTTACTAGGCACTTGGGGATTTTGACTAGTTGAGTGACATGTGATGAAAGTTTAATTTCATTGATAGTCATCTAGCAGCAGCATCAGATGGGAATGAGACTTCCTGGCTTCTGGTGGTGGCTGTTAATTCTTGGAGGTCTTTGGCTGGCAGGTGCCTATCTGCAATCTCACATGGTGTTTTTCTCGGGTCTCGGTCTTTACATGGCCATGTTCTTACAATGACCCTATTCCAGTATAATCTCACCTTAACTAAGTATGTCTGCAATAATCTTATTTCCAAATAAGGTCACAATCTAAGTATGGGTGGTTAGGACTCCAACCTATCTTTTTTGAAGGGGCACAGAATTCAACTCACAATATGTGTAGTCTTTGCAATAAACATCACAATAATTTTAGGCAATTAGTGACACCATTGAATATTATACAATAGAATTACCATCAATGATATTTAGGATATTCATATACTTTTTGTTGGTAGAGGTCAGCTGAGCTTCAAAGGGATTTGTTACCATAAGAGAAGATATTTTTTCATATAATTATCACTGGAAAAGACCAAGAACAGGATAAATGAACAATTTGTGTTTAAAAGTAATATAATGAAAGCCATTTCATTTAAAAATACCTAAGTGGGTACTGAGCTTTAATACCTAAGAAAATAGGTATTTAATTTTCTTTCAAGCCATTTGCATGTTAACTTTGACAGAGTAATCTGCATTGACTAGGTGTTGTCTAAAAATAATAACTTAGGTAGAATTATAGCATGGTAGACCTGTGTTAGGAATAAAGAATTTCTCAGTGAAGGAGTGTACAGCATTACATAGAAATTCCTGGAACTTGGCAGCTGGGTGTGGTGGTTCACGCCTGTAATCCCAGCACTTCGGGAGGCTGAGGAGGGTGGAGCACAAGGTCAGGAGCTCAAGACTATCCTGGCTAACATGGTGAAACCCCTCTGTACTAAAAATATACAAAAAAAAAATTAGCTGGGCATAGTGGCGGCCGCCTGTAGTCCCAGCTACTCAGGAGGCTGAGGTGGGAGAATGGTGTGAACTCAGGAGGTGGAGCTTGCAGTGAGCCGAGATAGTACCACTGTACTCTAGCCTGGGCAACAGAGTGAGGCTCCATCTCAGAAAAAAAAAAAAAAGAAAGAAAAAGAAATTCATTTCTGAAACTTTCATTTTGCAGCTTTTTTTTTTTTTTTTTAACTAGATTGGTTGTGAGTTGTGTTTAAGACAGAAAAAATGGACTATATGACAAATCAAGGACTTTTCTTAACTGAGTGTCTAGGAAAAATATTTTGAAAGAAGTGCACTTTAAGTTGACACTTTTCTTTGCAAACTACATCAGAAGTCACTAGACTGTGTGTGGAATATTCCTTGACAAGGTAGCTTTAAAGGAGAAGATGGGGGCATACCTGTGTGCCACATTAGCATAATTCACAGTTTGCAGGTTCCTCCTGATCTGTTAGGACAAGACAATGGCAGTGTTTGGATCAGAGAACTCATGTTAAGGAGAAAGACCATCTAGTGAAAAACTGCTGCTGCTGCAAGGAAACTCTGGGATTTCAATACAAGTGTCAGGTTCCTTTAGAGCGGGGAAGATTTTGCAGCTAGAAAAGAGAGGTCTCTGGAGAGTGAGCTGTGACATTTTCTCACTCTTATCTCCAGTTCTCTCCAGGTCCACTATGTAGAATGTCACGCTCACTTCATGTAGCTAGTCCCTGCTGTCAATTTTCAGTGCCGTTTTCTCTCATTTCCACTCTGGTTTTGGTCTAGCAGTGAATTTTAAGCCCATGAATTATGCCTTTTAGTCTTTGCTTTGCTCCTTGAATTCCTTAAGCCATGCATCTTGCTGTGTTCTTCTCCTTTCACGAAAACTAAAAAGGCAAGGGGGCATTCTGGGATGTGATCCCTTTACAAAATTTGCAGTTTGACTTCTTTGCAGATGGATCTACATATTGTTCTCTATAAACAGTCTTTCTCTACCCTTATAGCATACATCTGCTTACTGTTTTTCATGAACACATTTTCTAAGCATATCAAAATAATTCATGTGAAATGTTTGAATGTTGTATCGTCAAACCAAATATTCGGGAACTCACTCTTGAAATACCAAGAATATCAAGCAATTAATTTCTATATATCCCCAACGGGGAAATAAAGTTTCATCAAAAGGCCCTGCCAACAACTCTTGCAGCAGTAATTTAGGAAATCTGGAGATACTCATGGATGAAAATTGTCGTATCTGTAAGATTTGTCATTAGGCCTACTGAGTGTCCTAAAGATTAGGGAGCAATACATTTTGACAAATTGCCACTATAAATGAAGTCTGAGAGCCATGTACTATGAGCATTTTTTCTTTAGTGATGATAGCTGTTGCTAATCTGTTCACAGTTTCTAATTCATTTGCAGTGACTTAACTGAGCATATTTCTGTGGCAACTAGTCAGGCTCGAATATTCCACCTGTATCTCAGGGCTGAGTGATGCTCAGAATGATCTGCCAGAGATCATCGTGCCTCCTGTTCTTCTCACCATGTGCTTGAGAGAAAACGAAAAAGTGGAAGACATCAAACTAAGGAAGTTAAAAACATTTCTTCTGATTTTATCGAAAGAACTAGTAGTTTTTTCTTTGGTCCGGTATACTAACATATGAAGGTAAACATTTCATTTAGAAAACTAGTCTGTGGCATTAAATATGTTTCACATTAATTAAATGCTTTGGGGAAGTACTGTATTATAATAGCATCTTTGTACTTGAATTAAATGGATGGGACCTTTGGAGCAACAGCATGAAACCTGGTTTTGTTTTAGTTTAAATAGCTCAGATCTACTATGTACTCACACAAATTAAAGGTTCAAAAACTTCAAAAAACATTGTGGTAAATATCAATGCTGTCTTGAATAGAAATGTCCAGTTAAAGTTATAAACTGGAAATGCTTGTTAAAATGGAGACTCCTGACAATTCTGGTATGCTATAAAATTTGAGAACAAATGCTTTAATAACAAGAAGGGCATTTGCTGCTAAAATGAGGTTAAACAAAACATTTGACAAGAAGCAATATCAAAAAACACAAGTTAGAGTGTGTTTCTTATTTGGGTAGGCTGCCTTTTTCATGGTTTTTTAATAGCCCAGAGATGAAGCATCTCTCAATAATGGGTTTGCTTTCTATCACAAATGTTGTGCTCAATAATAAAGCATTTCTGCTCCATTTATGTGTTCTCCCACAAAGCAGTAAAGTGAAAGATTAATTTACCTGGAACTCCCAAACACCCATTAAATGAAGTCCAGAGTTACAAAGAAATAGGAGTTAATGAGTTTTCAGAGCTAGTTGTATCAGTATTACTAGGACGCTGTAAATAGCACGGCAAGATCATCAATAATGGGCGGCTCGAGAGTGGCCAATGTGGCAACCCTGAAGAGCACTGGTTTCCCAGGCATTTCTTGGGAACATGAATGGAATGAGCACCAGGGTGACGTTTGCGCAAAGGCTGGGTGACGAGTGTCAGTAAGTGAACTACAAATGGGAAGGTTACAGAAAAATACTTCAAAGAATGAATTCACTTCCAGTGTAGCTTTAATTTTCTGCTTCAAAAATGCAGCACAAAGATAAGCAGGTTGAGGATAAGGGCAGAAGGTAAACCAGCCTAGTAAACAAGGGATTCTGGATACAGGAGTCTAAGAGGCAGCCAAAAACAATGATGATAGGATTTGCAAAGGCTGCTGAGAACAATCAAAAGACACAACAGGGAAGGTATTGCTGCATGTTCACCAGACTTCTCAGGGAAAGAAGAGAGGGCAATGGAAAGCAGTTTGAACTGGGAAACGGAAGACCCGGCATTTTTCCCCTGCTCTGTCTCTAAGAGACCCTCAGACAATGGGCAAAGTAAACAGGTTCTCTTTTAAAAGAAATGGTTGAGCTAAATGATATTTCAGATCCCTTTGGGGTATAATGGTATATTCTAAGCCATGTGCTGGTTTCACAAAGTGACTGTTACTGTTCCTTAAATGTCACCTTTTAATTAATAGTTATTTGTGTATCTCATTGTCTTTGTATGTACACCTAATAAACTGTCAGGAGGATTAACAAAGTTGAAATAAATTCACAAAAAAATTAAATACTTTTCATATCACTTTCTCAGTTAACCCCTTTTTAAATAATACAACCATCTTAATTTATATCTCATTTATCTTATACATTTATTTATTTATTGTTTGAGACGGAATCTCACTCTGTCACCAGGCTGGAGTGCAGTGGTGCGATCTTGGCTCACTGCAACCTCCATCTCCCAGGTTCAAGCGATTCTTCTGCCTCAGCCTCCTGAGTAGCTGGGACTACAAGTGCCCACCACCACGTCCAGCTAATTTTTGTATTTTCAGTAGAGACGGGGTTTCACCATGTTAGCCAGGATGGTCTCTATCTCTTGACCTTGTGATCCCAAAGTGCTGAGATTACAGGTGTGAGTCACCGCGCCTAGCCTTTCTTATACTTTTATAAGCAAGAACTTCTTTACAAATTATACCTATCATTTATTTTCATATAAACAAAAAATGTATAAAACTCAACTAAGAGTAGGCATCCAAAAATCATATGTTCTTTTCATTCTGGAAATGCAGTATGGAGAAAGAGTAAATTTAGACAGCATTGATGTGGATTGGACTGATGCCTACCCAAGGCTCTAGATTGGTGGAAAAGAGAGACATGACTCAGAATATTTTCCCCTTTGGCATAAATTCCCAAAGCATCCAAATATCCATTGTTGAATGTTAGTAAAATATTAATGGTGGAAAAAAAAAGGAATGGTTTGAGATTCTGATTAGTTTCAAATTATTTTGCTGTGCATCAACTTGGAGCAAAAAATTCAAATATAGAGATAGACACATAAAAGAAATGTGTGGGTTCCTTTTGAGACCAGTAATATATAGCAAATAAAACTGTTTAACTCTGAGAATGAATCACTGCTTTAATAGAAAAGCCAATTGACTGAGAGCTCCTCTTTGCTTCTAAAGAATGATGGCAACATAATCCTTTCCAAGAGTCAACAGTGAGAGGAGAGGAGGGAGGGTCAGAAGTCAAGCTTTTGGTCTGGTTCTCCATTCGTTTTGTTGGGAGTACAGATGGATCTCTTAAAACACCAGAGCAGGACCCTGCGTTTTGTTACAAGTTTCCTGTCATCTTAAAAACCAAGATTCTCTCTGCCATTGCCTAAAATTAAAATATGAAATACATATTTCTTTGGTGAGGGTTTTTTTTTTGACCCAGAAGCTCTTTTTAAATCAGAATACTCTTAGGAAAGGTAGTATATTATGACAGCATTAATCATCACTATCTTTTCTGAGATCAATTAAAAAATGCTTATAAATTTAAGGATGAGATGGTACAAAGGATAAGTATGTTTGATCTGGAAAGGAGTAAGCTGGAGTCTGGCTTCCTTGACATCTTGTCCTGTTTACCTCAAGGGAAGCATTAATTATGTCTTACATTTTTCCCATAGCCTTTTGCATGTGACTGTATGATAATGTTAAATATATTACATAACATATCTGTTTTTATTTCTGTCTCTCTCATGTTAAAATTGGTGCCCTCAAAGATGGAACCCATGCCTTTGTACCTCTTGCTATTCCTCAAATTCTAGGTCAGTTATGGCAAGGGGGACACATGCAGTAATTGCTTATTAAATCTAAGCTATTACATTTATTCTAAAACTTTTAACACAAAAGTCAAATACCTGGAGTAAAATAATTTCCTTCCCTTCTAAGGTCAGTCTTAAAGTTCATAAATTAGTATGAGGATGGCAGGATAAGCCTTTGTCACAATCTGACTTTGGTTTCTAAGGTCAGATATGTTCGCAAACTGTAGTCCCCCAAATCTGTGGGTAATAGTTTATGGGAAAGCATATAACTGCATCTCCTAATCACCTCTTTGTAACATTCACTTGCCAGTCAATTTCTCTTTGGAATTAGAGTTGTTACTGAGATGAGAGGAAAATTAATGCCACTGTCAGTAGGAGAAAGCTCCATTTGGTGCTGACAACAATGCCTGGTGGGCAGTGAAGTGAAAGAGTGGGAAGGATTTCTTAGGGCATAGCAGTCACACACCATGTCAAATAAAATTGAAAACAAATTAATATTTTTTATTTTTAATTAATCTCAAATAGAACTTGGTAATCCTAATATAACAACATTTTCAAATACTTCCAAAGCAATTTTCCTGAGAAGATCAAAGTGACTAATGAGTATCAGTGTGTTAATTCCCAAAACATCACTATGAGAACTTCCAAAATTAGAACACAAAGGGAGGAAGGCGTGAAAAATGTTTTGTCTTATGTCAATGGTATGGCTGGACCAAAAGCTCAACGTGATGTATCTTCTGCTGGAATTGCTTGAAATCTTGATTTCTAAAATGAGGAAAGGGAAATAGCATCTTCCAGTTTACCAGGAGCATGGTTCTGAGCAGTCTCTCTCTCTCTCTCTCTCTCTCTCTCTCTCTCTCTCTCTGTTTCTCTCTGTGTGTGTGTGTGTGTATATATATATATATTTAGATGCCTAACTTCTTGGCATCTAATATGATAGGGAGTAGACGCAACATATTGAGTAATTAAACATGTTCTGGAATCACAGTTGACAGTTGGCATAGCATATTTAAGTTATAATATTCAGTCAATCATTTAATTGAGAATTCTTACCAAGCATAAAATGTTCCGTGTAAGGACCTATGTTAGGCACGAGGAATTTGAGGTCACTAAAACACATGCCCTGCCCTCATGGAGCATATAGTCCAGAGGGGGAACAGATAATGAGGAATAAATGCCACAAATAACCTGCTGTCACATTCTGAAAAGACCTAGAAGTCAAGGTACTAAGACAGAGTATGCTAGTTCCCCATCCTTGACTAGCAGAACTTGAGGAGGGCTGTGTGAAGAGCGGAACTTCTATTAAAATAGCAGTGACTGCCCTCGATGCAGGAAACGCACTTGTGAAGAAATCCTAGTTAATCAGATACTGCTTTGGTCATGGAAGATGTGCTATAAATGTTCATGACATGCAGTCAGTAAGAACAAAAAGGCTAAAGACCTGAACATGTTCATTAAAGAATACAAATATATTCAAATACACAATTTAGAAAAAGAGTAATACTAACATGCTGTGTTCTTACCCCTATTGTTCCAAAACTTTCTGGCTTTCTTCTCATCTTTTTCTTGCACAAGTGTGTCCAGATCCATTTGATCAGGTACCAGAGAGACTTGGGGCTTGGGATGACATTGAAGGGAGTAGGCAGAGTACCTCCTTCTTCAAAATAACTCATCCAAAGCTTTGTTCGTGCAAATTTCCATTCTATATCTGCATGGTCCTGAACAGGAGAACATGACAACTGATGACAGGTTCCTTAATTAATAAGGTACCATGAATTTCACAGACAGCCTGTAACCTGACTTCAAGCGGCTCTTGGAACATTAATTAAATTGCTTCTAAAACCACCACTGACTCCCAGAGATAGTCATCTAAACATTTCAGATGGTGGCTTAACCTAGAGTAGTCACAGGTCTTGTGTCACTTCTCATACTTCCTTCTTCAGTGAAACAGACATCTAAAATAATTCCATGTTAAAAAGACTGCAGTAATTAGTTATGACTTGAAGATTAGCCTGCATCTTCTGCACTGTAGGCTCACGTTAGCACAGTTTCATTTGATTCAGGAATAGATTTTCTGTCTTAACCAAAGCCTTGTATTCCTGTTTCGATTAATGTTACCTCCACAGATGCTCATGGCTTAGCCTTCAGTGTTGCCAGGAAAAGTCTTATTGGATATGTTTTCATGTGAATATTATTGCCCACCTTTGGCCAACGGAAATAAACACAAAGAAGTTCCTCTAATAAATATAGAATTGGGCCTCTCTGACACACCATTGAATCTTGACCTAACTTTGGACAGATTTCACCAAAGAGCAGTATGGCCAGTGGTTGCCCACAATCCTGAGGCTATCCCCTTCAGCATGTATTACTCACTCCACTTTATTAACCTCCTGGGAAACTTTGGAACATTTGTGGCAATTAGATTTGGGGCGGTCAGTCTCTTCTTAGAAATTTAGCCATAAATCTAATTTAAGCAGAAAATCTGAGAAGTAGGAGGTGGTAGAGACTGGGCATACATTCATTTTAAGAATTCAGAATAGTTCATTGTAACCAGTTAATATCATAAACACGAACTCATATTTTACAGTAGGAGAATAATCTTCAACTATGCTTCATTTTGATATTCCTAAATTGCTGTATGCTGATGAATAAGTTAAACATACATTTCTACTCTGCACAACACGGGTTTTAATCCAGATACTGGACAGATTGTGCTTTGAACAAGAATCACCATAGCTAGAAATTGCCTGGCCTTATTGTTGCTAAGTGAATGTTTGATAAATGGGAACACAGAAGCTGCAGTTTCTCTCCCTTTTCCCCTCCTCTTCCTTTCCTTTCTTATTTCTCCTTCGTTTCCTTTCTCTTTCTTTCTAAACAAGCTTATCGGTTCTGGCTGATTATACTGCATTGGTAAAGAGAATTGTATATATTGTTTCCTGCAGGCATAGAGAATGGGACTCAGTAGATCTGGCTCAAGGAAATAAAAAGGCAATTACTTAGATAAAGCATTGGCCTGTGAATAGCTCCTTCTGATTCTCTGATGCCCAGGGAGTCTCAAATTATGTTATCTTATTGCAATCACTAAGCAAGTACTTTCTTTGTTCATGATTTAGGATTTTAAGAGGGTCTATAACATAGTCTATGGTGCTTAGAAAATCTGGAGATAAAAAGTTCTAAGCTGGTGATGACTAGATCCACCTTCGACTACTCACCTTCTAACTCCTAGTCAGCATTTGAAACTCAGCTTAAGAATCCTCTCTACTCAGAAGCCTGCTCTGCCTCCCATCAGTCCTGAGCTGCCTCATATTTCCAACCCCAGTCAAGGTCCCCTCTTCCATACTTTCTTGACATCCTCAAATTTCTTTTCTCAGTACTGAAATTATTTATCGATTCTTTATCTCTACTATATCATTTTTTGTTGTTGTTGAAAATGGGACTTTTTAATTCTTTGTATACCTAAAATTAAGCATATGTCTGGTATATAGTTGGTTCACGATAAATATTTAATCAATGAACAAATGAGTGAATGGAAAACAGGCTTTAGTTGGGGCCTACATAACTGCTTCTGCCTTTCAACAGTTTAATTTTCCTCGTTTTTCATGGTTTAACTATGACTCTGAGTTACAGTTACCAAGAAAAAAAAGAGAAAGAAATAAAAAAAAGAAGAAAGAAAGAATGTAAGCGAGAAAGAAGAAAGAAAGAAAAAGAAAGGAAGGAAGAAAGAAAGATAAAGATAAGAAAGATAAAGAAAGTTAAAGAAAGAAAGAAAAAGAAAGAAAGAAAGAAAGACCCCAGAGTATATTCTGCTACTCTGGGACAGGGGAAAGCAATGCTTGGCATGTTCATGCCTCAAGGAGGCTTCATGCATGGAGACCTGGAATCACACCTGTCTCAGGTTCTTAATAACCTGTTTTGTTCTCCATACTCTTAGGGTTTGGGCTAAGTAGAAACACAGAGTTGAAGATGATTCTCATCTCTGTAATGAAGTTACCTAGAAAAGCACACCTCACAAAGAAGCAATAAAAAAAGTCATAATATTCTTAAATAGTGTTTTCTTCTTGATGAAATTGAGACATTTAATGTTTTAAAAGATCCAGGCTGAGCGCGGTGGCTCACGCCTGTAATCTCAGCACTTTGGGAGGCCGAGACGGGCGGATCACAAGGTCAGGAGATCGAGACCATCCTGGCCAACATGGTGAAACCCCGTCTCTATTAAAAAAAATATAAAGAACTAGCCGGGCGTGGTGGCAGGCGCCTATAGTCCCAGCTACTCAGGAGGCTGAGGCAGGAGAATGGCGTGAACCCAGAAGGCAGAACTTGCAGTGAGCCAAGATTGCGCCACTGCACTCCAGCCTGGGCGACAGAGCCAGACTCCGTCTCAAAAAAAAAAAAAAAAAAAAAATCCAAATTGCTGGCAGCTTCCTTGTATCTAGCTTGATAATTAAAGGACTTCTAATTTGTTGTTGTTGCTAATGTTCTGGAAAACAGAACCTACATTTTGGCAATATGTTGATTAGTAGAATATAGAACTTCTGACAAAAAAATTTAGAGTCTATAAAAATTTCAGATCGTAAGATGCTTAAATGAAATTGAAAGTATCTACAAATTCAGATATTAACCTCCAAATCCTAGGACCTACCTATTTCCAGAGGAATTATTTATGCATTTGGAATACTTTAGTCTGTGAATTGATAAATAAAAACCATCTATTTTCATGTTCTATGCAGTTTTTCGTCAGTGATGTCTTATGAGAAAAATGTGCCCCCCTAAAGATGGCTGAAGTAAAATTCAGAGTTCTGCTTGACAAAAACACAGTAATAACACTTCAGAGATTTAACCATAGATTCAAAGGTATAATGTAATGTAGTTATTTATGAAGAGAATGGGAAAACTATAATTATGCTTATAAAATAATAATGTCTAAGGTATAAATATGAAATTGTCTTGGTATAGATACTTGTCTAAGGTATAAATATGAAAGACTTAACCATATTTCATTCCACTAAGGGTTCTGATTTGCTGCTATTGCTAGTGGTCATAGACGTATATCACTAGTATGTAAGTTCAAGCAGATAAGTTCAAGCTTTGTCTTTCTTGTGCATTGCTGTATTTCTGGTGCCCAGAACAGTACTGGGCAACACAGTATGTACCAAGTAATTATGTGTTGAATGAATAAATAAATAACTTATGCTAAGTTGTTTAGATTCCAGAGTTTCAAAAAAATGTATTGTGTATTATCCTACAGAATTTAATACTACTTCTCTGAATACATTGCTTTCCCTGAGTCTTAAGAAATTGAAAATCCTATGGCTTCTCCCCTCCCCAGACTCCTCTCTGGGTTATCTTTTGTATCTTCACCTACAGGAATGACTTCGCTTATGTGAGGGTGGCAGGTTAAACGGACCGACAGGAGGCAAAACCTGTTGTACACTGCACAGAGATGAGTTGCTTGTTTCTAAGTCAGACCTCAGCTACTGTTTACCATAGCCAATGACTGCCTGGCAAAATAGCTTTGGTTTATCTTTGTAATCATGTGTAACATGACAAAATCAGATTAACTTATAGCTACATGCAATGTGCTACTGCTCAGAAATTTCAAATTAACCATTGATAATTCTTATCTGTCTCATCAATGGCTAATTATAGATTTTATTTATGATGGTAAGAAGATGGAGTATAGCTGATAACAACAGATTCTAGAGGAAATATTGAATTAAAATAAAGCTGGTCAACTTACAGCAATCAGTTGGTAAGAATTATTCATCATAGCTATTAACATGTTGAGTAGAACAACCAGAGAGATGACATTGTATGTCCCAAACATGGTGGCACCAACAAACTCAGTAAATTCATGCTGTGCTTTGACATTGGTCACATATAAATTGATGAGTCCAAATATTGACCAAAACAGGGACTGCAGTGTCTCAAATAACCTGTAATAAAGATAAAATGATACTAATTAGCTATATTAATGAATAATTATACATAGGATAGAACAATAAAGCTTGGCGCTATTATATATATAATTAACTTAAACATTAATATCAACAGTAAAATAACCTTTTAGGACAATTATAAAATTAAACGATAAAAAGAGTGAAAGAAAACTGTTTTCCTCAAACTAGTAGAAATGGTGTACTTAAATTTCCCAAGAGCTTTGAAAGCTAAATTTAGTTTCTTAGGGCAGAGAGAGGAAAATGTGGCATGGGTACTGAGTTAAGAATGGTTTTTACTTTCTCAAATGGTTGGGAAAAAAAATCAAAAGAGTGATATTTTGTGACATGAAAATTATGTAAAATTCACATCTCCATATCCATAAATAAAATTTTATTGAAACGTATCCATTCTCATTCATTTATTCATTCCCTATAGCTTCAGTTTGTGCTACAATGGCAGAAGAAAGTAGTTACAGCAGAGAACATATGGCTCAGAAAACCAAAAATATTTACTATCTGTTCCTTTTCATAGAACATTTGTCAATCTCTGTCCTAGAGCACTAAGTCATCACTAATAAATGATAGATCCCAAATTTTAGGCTTTAAAAAAGTCTGTTCTTTTACTGATTTTGCTTTGGTTGTAGGAGAATTGAGAACATTATAATTATTACAGATTTCCATGTTGACAACTAAAATTGGACATTTTGTAAGATGGCAAAGAGTCTCAGAATGCTTAGATAATAAAATTTGGTGGGTTTTTGTTTTTTTGGTATTTCAAGGAACATTTTATTTATTCTAGCCAATGAATGAGCTCTGGCTATTTTATTGAAAATAAATAACTTGCTCCAAAAAATAAAATAAGCTGAGGAGTATCTGAACCCAAATGGAGAATTGTTTGTTTCAAAGGGACCATAATAATACATTAATATAGTGTAAAAAATGACAATAGAGCTTTCATACTCCTTGATAATTCATTAAAATGAGACTATTTAAATTACAAAAGTAAAACGAAAACCTTCTCATACCGGGCATGATGACTAAGGAGGTAGGATTTCTGTCTGTCGAGAGATTAGCATTAGATTGGAATGGTGTTGCAGAACCAAGTCAATTATGGCTTCTGGCAACTCTCAGCCCCAGTAGCATTGTCCCCTATATGCCCTTTTACGGAAAGATAGTCCTTGTGTCAGACTCTGGGGCTCCTCAGCCAATGCCTCTGTGGATTAAGTCAATCATGGTCAAGTGACCCAAGGACAGACAATTCATATAAGGCCAGTGGCCTGTGGCATGCACTCAGGCAAAAATGATCAGAATTCCCCTCTAGACGAGTTTGCCTTAAAAATATCAAGATAATTGCCCAAAGGGGTTGAGATGACAGGGGTTACGATGTGGAGTCAGAGTCACTGGAATGACAGGATGCCAAGGGTCTGAGACGGCACAAACTAAGAAGCAGAGAATTGAGGATGAATAAGCCAGACAATAAGTAAACTCGGAATGAGGATGAAGTAGCTGACTCACTTTAATGCTGACACACAGAGTTAACAATCCCATGGCCCAGCACTATGTCAACTCTGGCTCTTCCTAAAGCTGGGGCTTGCTCTAGGTTCTGCCCTTGCAAAGATAAACCCTTACTCAGAAGGTTGAAGGGCTATAATTCTGTGCATGATTTTTATAGCAAAATGCCTGTTACTTGAAATAAGCCATGAATTCTGGTGCATATAACCAGGAGATTCTAACTAAATATGCCTAATTGGCATTCAGGATGGAAATTGCTTTTTTAAAAAGGTAAAAAATTTCATATTTTTAATTGAGCAACTAATTTTAAGATATAAAATTAACTATTTATTTTCTAGAGCTATAAAACGATGGAACAACAGATTATTGTGAAGCAGAAAGGGCACTGATCTGATCAACTTTAGCCAGACTGTGATTCTTAAATGGAATGCTGCACATTCATTCTTAGAGGAAAACCCAGATGTCAGATTCCAACAATATTAGAGAGAATTAAATCTGGCTCATCGGCCCTAGACAAAGGCCACTAAAGCCACTCTTTGAAAATTTCTCAGGAAAAAGTAAATTTGGCCCATGGCCATGAATTCTTTATTTTGAGTAACTTTAAAGACAATTCTAAAATTAATCATAGTGTCCTTTGGATTTAATGTGAAATAATTGTATTCGTTCTTTCCAAATAGTGTATTTTCTCACTGTGAGTATACACATAAAAATCAGCTAGTTTTCCTGACATGAATAGCAATTCAAAGAAAGTTATAAGTTAAGTATTATAAGTTACAAAACATATTGTGTAAAATGTTACCACATAAATCCCATTACAGGTTCTTTTTCAAATAAAAACAATGATGCAGAATAAACGGCTTATTATTTTGAATAGTATACATTTGCTCCTGTCTAAATACTAACTACTAATCTTAGGAAATATTAGTAAACACTTTTGCAAAATATTTATTGATGTTTAAAAAAATTTAAAGGGGAAAATTCTAAATAAAGTGACATTTCATGATTACTTATGGATTCTTTCTTTGATTTTCCTTCTTTCAGTGGAATAAGTCACTGGTGAGGATTAAAGACTAGTTCCACTTAACTAAAATATATTTACTTCTCAGAGGAATTAAGACCCTGGTCTTAAAGTGTTTCTCAGTGAATTGTTCAGATAATAGGTGGATTTTTAAAAAATCAGTCTGGGTTAACATTTCAAAGCCATTGCTTTCAGAAATGTTTTTATCATTATTAATTCCCAAATCTGTTGAGACTAACATTGCCCATAAATTGAAGGATCCTTACTTAAAGCATCACATCTCAGAATGCCTTTATGTGACTAATATTTTTCCTGTTCTGTGGTAAGATATGAACCGAAAACTCTCCAAGATAATGCTACAATTTAATTAAGTGACATTTAGTACACAACTTGGGTCAAAGACTAAATCCTAACAGTCTGTATGGGTGGACCGAGGTCCTGCCTTCCTAATGATAACATTTTGTCTCTTGCTTTGAATATATTGCTCAACATCTACTTTATATAATTAGCTTGTTTCCCTGATTATATATTTACAGCCAGAAAAATTGAATGTGTAAAATGTAATGTATTCCACTGATGAAGTTTTCCTCTATCCCATGGGACTAAAACAATGAGCAAACATAAATTAATAAAAATTCATCTGAATATTTTATCTTTAGTTTATAAGCAAAAATATAATATTAAAATAATGTATGACTCCAACTGGCCAATTACAACCATTAGGAATACAGCTCCAACAAATATAAAAGGGCTTTGCTTAATGAGACAATACCTGTCACAAAGCCTGTGCCCCTCTCTTCATAAGAGAGTACCTTGCCAGGGGCTAATAGCTTAAAATTGCACATAGAGTAGTTTCAACAACTAAATATTCTGTATCTTTTGGTAACATGTAGTTCTCAGGGTATTGAGAGAATAACCTGGGAAGGAGCAGAAGGAAGTATTTGTTCACTGGTGGGAAACTGCATGAAGTCGCATAGAAGACATGGATCACAGCCTGCCACTGGGTGTTCACAGCTAGGGAGAAGATCAGAAAAGGCCCCTAGGAAAGGCCTCCTGGAAAAGGTATATCTGAGGTAGGATTTGGAAAAAATAAATTGCCAAATGGAAGGACAGAATATGGACATTCTCAAATAAGAGAAGAAAATAACATATTTGGAGATTTATATTTACAATCCATCAGGAAATATTGAAGAGTAAAGTATTGCTGGGGGATTAAAAGATGAGACAAGAAAAGGAAGTGATACAGAGGATGTTCGTTTCCTTCAAATACCATGTTGAAATGTAATCCCTGATGTTGAAAGTGGGGCATAGAAGGATGTGTTTAAGTGACGGTGGTGGATCATGGGTTGCTCACAAAAGGCTTAGTGTCATTCTAGGAGCAATTAGTGAGTTCTCACAAGATCTGATTGTTGAAAAGACCTCTGCACCTCCCTCCCTTGCTTTCTTCCTCTTTCCCCCTGTGATGCCTGTTTCCCGCTTCCCTTAGCCTTTCACTGTGAATGGAAGCTTCCTAAGGCCCTCCCCAGAAGCAGATGTTGATGCTGTGCTTCTTATAGAGTGTGCAGAGCCATGAACCAAATAAACCTCTTTTCTTTATAAATTACCCAGTCTCAGGTATTTCTTCATTGCAACAAAAATGGGCTAAGACAGGAGGCAGGGGACAGACAGATCAATGAATGATCTAAAACATCAAGCTAAAGAATGTGGCAGTATCCTGTAAGCAACAGGAAACCATTTTTGCACTTTGAACTAGAGGACCCTCAGATTTTGGTTTAGAAATATAACTCAGGAAGCAAGATGGAAGACATGAAATAAGGCAGAGACCAGGGGCGGGGGTACTTAGATTTGGGCATGAGTGGAGAGCAAGGGGAAGACAGTGCCAAGATAATAAGAGCGGGAACAGACATTTGTTGACTGACCACACATGGAAGAGATGAGAATAAGGTAGGATCTAGAATAAGATAGACATTTTTGATGTAAGTTTCTGGGTGGATTGTGGTCATGTTGACTAAGAAAAGGAATTAAGCAGGAGGAAGAATACGTTTTAGAGAGACTATGATAAATCCTCTTTGATGGAATGTAAGTCTTTCAGAGGCACGTAGAGAGAAGTGTCTAATAGACAGCTGAATATATTGGCAACCCAAGGATAGAAATTGGTGTTAGTAATATAAATATGGAAGTCATGTCTTAGACATATAGAGCCAGTTCCAAAAGCGTGGATGAGTTTTCATAGGGGAACTGTTAAAAGGGTCTCAGGTTAGTATGCTAAGACATACCACTATTTAAAAGCAGTAATGAAAATAAAAAATTATCAGAGTAAAGTTAGGGTTAGGGTTAAAGTGAGAAAGGCTAGAGGAGTAAGATTTGAAGTGAAAAGGTAATAATATGGAAGTTAAAAGGGGACAAGATTTCCAAAAAGGGAAGCATTAAACAGGGTCAAATGAAGCAGATACATTAAGTAAAATGTGAGCAGATAAATGTCCATAGTTAATGGTGATAAGAAGGCTCTAGATGATAATTTTTAGAGCAGTTTTAGTGGAATGATGGAAGCAGAAGCCAAATTGTAATTGGATGAAGTCTGAGTGAGAGGTGAGAAAATAACATATCTTGCATAGGCTTATTTTAGGGTTACTTGGATGAAACGAATGAGAGAAACAGGAGTGGTAGCCAATGGGAAATACTGGGTTCAAAATTTCTACAAAGTTTGAACCTGAGTGGAAGGAATAATAGAGATGAAACCTTATGAGAGGTATGTGAGAGATAATCCTCTACCATTGCCAATCATGACAATAATAAGAGTAGCTACCATTTTTGATGACATTGTATGACATGCACTGTGTTAGGTACTTTATATGAATTATTTTATTTTTAACCTTGACATAGAATAAGGTCTCAGAAATAGTGGGTAGTTTTTAATTTATGAATCATACAGAATTACAAAAAGAAAATTAAAGACCAAAGAAAGCACAGAAGTAAGATGTAGAGCAGGGGCCCCAACGGTATCACTATATACCCTGTGACAGTGACTGATGTCCGTTTTGCTTAAACAGAGTCATCAAGGGATAGGTGACTTAAGCCTAGGACCTCCTGCTTCCTAATGCTAAGGGCTATTGATATATATTTTAATTTTTCAATATCGTGAAGCAAAAACTAACTTGTGGCTTGCAGATTAACATTCTATTATTTAGAAAAAATAATTCAAGTACAATAACTGATTTATTTGGGTTGAATGATATAGGCCCATAGTATTTAAGATACATAATTATATGTTGCTTCTCATGACAATAGAAGAAACCATTGGTATAGACAAATGAAAGTAATACATAATCCCAATAATCCAATATATTTGATTTTGGAATAGAATTTATATTAAGTATTTTACATCTTACTTGTCTGGCCATAATCTCCTTTGATTTATGTTATGATTAGTTTGTAATATGTTATTACTTACAAAGAAACCAATACTAGGGACAAGGAAATTCCTAGGAATTTTAGGGGATCATAAATCATGACAGTGTTAGGTATAACCTATTGATTGCAGAGGAATCAGATAGGTGAGAAGAGTTGGGTCTGGGAACCAGAGCTTTTCCCCCAAAATAAAGAGGACCTAGGAGTTAATACAGTTTTAAATGCTGTGTGGAAGTTCTTTCTGGAAGGCAAAAGAGGAAGTCAGAAGGATATGGCAACAGGAACAGATGGGGTGGTTTTGGCAAGCAGTTTGCACCAGGTTATGCAGCGTAAAGTAAGAAGAAAGTTGTGAAAGAGCATTCACAAGGGTTCTCCATCAGAAATCCAGGAGACCAGCTGGCAGACAGACAAAGACCGTTAGAGCAGAACTCTCATTTATGAAGGAAGAGGTTGGTGAGATCTGACCATTGTAAATCTCTAATCCAGGTTTCCCTGGCCAAGTGGCAAGTCAAGAACCACAAATGAGATGGGGGTGGGGGAGGAAGAGTCAGATATCAAAACTGAGATGCCATCCTCGGCCATGCTAGTTATGAGGATGTTTTTGCAGGGGATTTCATTGAATTCCTCCTGCCCAGGGTCAGAAGAGAGCAGTGGGAAGATGTCAAGACTTAGTGAACCAGTCAGGTCAAGACACTGCTGCTTAGGAATACAGGATCAAGATGCAGCTGGAAGGCCGGCGAAGTGGCTCACGCCTGTAATCCCAACACTTTGGGAGGCTGAGGCGGGTAGATCCCTTGAGGTTAGGAGTTCAAGACTCAGCTATGGCCAACACGGTGAAACGCCATCTCTACTAAAAATACAAAAATTAGCCGGGCATGGTGGTGGGTGCCTGCAGCCCCAGCTACTCCAGAGGCTGAAGCAGGAGAATCACTTGAACCCTGCAGGCAGAAGTTGCAGTGAGCCGAGATCACACCACTGCACTCCAGCCTGGGTGACTGAGCAAAACTCTGTCAAAAAAAAAAAAAAAATTGTGTTTTATTTAAGATCCATGGATGTATCAAATCTATTTCTGAAAAAAATGAGGTATCAATGGCTGACATTTAAAAATTATGTGCAAATAAAAAGATGATAAATAATTAAAATGAAGTTTTAAATATTGGGGCTAAGATAAAACAGATGTAGAATTAAACCGACAAGAGCATTTTAGCTGTAAGTGATTTTGTTCATGTGATATTGAATTTTTCTTACTTGAGAAATTACCATCCTCTCTTATAGTATGCATGATTCTATGATGGCTCATAAATAAGATACAACTTTTAAAGTCACCTACAAAATGACTGTGTATTCAAATGTGGTTACTGTGTGGAGGAATATCACTTCACTTATTAATTCACCTACTAGTTAAGCATCTGTTTGTCACAGTGGGAAGGAAATGGGACAGATATATAGAGGAATAGCCTATGAGAGCTGCGTGATCTTCAGACACAGTGCCCATGAAGCTGCGTGCTCTTAGCAAAGCCTGTTATGAGAATAACTGAAGAGAGTTGACAATAGACACTGTCTATTGCTCATCCAGCTGTAAGGGCACAGGGAGTGTTGTATGCATGACAATAATGGCTAGATTAGTCTTAGATTTCCATTTGCACTATTTTTAGATGCTTAAGTTTTTGTGTAGGAAACTAGAGAATGAAAGAGATACGTAAATGGACTTTAGTACCTGGGAAACACATAAGGAAACATTGAAACCTACTTGAATTTTCCAACATGAGTGGTTTTACATATGTCCTATCTTTTAATGTACTTGTAAGCTTTCGTAGTACATAGGCTACCTTTTTCGATTCTACATCTAAAAAAATAGTATCTATTGCTTTCTTTTTCATGAAGTCATTTAGAAGAAAAGATGATTTTACTAAAATTTAAAATAAATGTGCCAGGTATTCTTTTTCCTGTCGGTAGTTTTCATTTCTATTTAAAGCCACGTTAATTCTGTTTTCTGCATTAAGCATAATTTTAATTCCCCGTTTTCTTTATAACTATTTGTCATAGGTTTTTCAAGTTTGTGATGTGGTGCACTGTAAATGCTGTACAACATTACCAGTAGAAATGTCCATTAGACTTACGTTGAAAATGCATTATTCTGCTTTTCACACCGTATGCCTTTGCAGGTCAACCCTTTCGTTTCTTCATAATAGAAGTACAATTGATTTAGGCCATTTGCAAATGCTAGCAACACAAGGCAGTATATGAATAGAAACTTCAAAATGTCCAGGAGCATTCTTCCCAGAGATATTTGCAGAGGTCCCAGGTGAGAATTTGCAGTAAACAGTGAGATCAGACGCAGAGAACTGAAGATGTTTGCAATAGCAAATAAAGCCTCTGCCACCAGAGTGGGATGCCACATGTCCCATGATTCTCGTGGATTAAGGGCACTGTACTGGAGAAAACAGAAGCAAAAGGAAAGTAAAACCAACACATGCATATAAATATATCAAGGTCAGACCCAGAAGGTAAACTATTAAATTTTGAACAAAATAATTGATGACCTTGTTTTTGATTTTTGAACATACTTGCCAATTCTAGAGGAACACATGTAGGATACAAATTACATACAAATGAGTAGAAGTGGCGGTCTGTTGCTATGGAAACAGAAATGACCAATATGGGCAAAACCCATCAGTGCTTCCTCTCTGCTATGTCCTAAATGTAAATACAGCCTAACTTACAAATCATCCCGGCAGTCATTGAATTGCTAATTTTTTACATTTAATATATAGGAAATATAACATTTATCTGAATGTTCCTTAAGTAGGTAAAATATGTGATTTGAGAAAAAAATTGCTACCTTAAACTTTGACCAGCAATTATTTAAAAAGTAAGCAGATTAATTAAAATGTCAGATTTGAATTTTCCTGATATTGAAACATATAAAGAGCAAAATAAAATTTAACTGTGTACTCTCAAGGTAAATTTGTATCTTTTTTTTTTTTTAAAGGGTCGAGGCCAGGCATGGTGGCTCATGCCTGTAATCCCAGCACTTTGGGAGGCTGAAGCGGGCAGATTACCTAAGGTCAGGAGTTTGAGACCAGCCTGACCAATGCGGAGAAACCCCGTCTCTACTAAAATACAAAAAAAAAAGCCAGGCACAGTGGCGGGCACCTGTCCCAGCTACTGGGGAGGCTGAGGCAGGAGAATTGCTTGAACCCAGGAAATGGAGGTTGTGGTGAGCCGCGATCACGCCACTGCACTCCAGCCTGGGCAATAAGAGCAAAACTCCGTCTCAAAAAAAAAAAAAAAAGGGTCGAATATCCTTTTTGAAATATTGCAGTATGAAAATCGGTAATTAAATCTGTATTAGAACTGAACAATAAATTGAATTATTTGCTTCATACACATCACTGAAAAGTATATCTAGACAACCAAGATATTTTTCCGATGAAAAGAAAGTTAGTGCTACTCTGAGTTCCACAAAATGTTTTTTATTCTTTTTATAGCACATTTTACATCAAAGACCTTTACAAATGTGAATCAATTAATTCTCCTTGAAACTAATAGATAGTATTTTTTAATCTCTCTGGGGAGAAAATGTATTATAGGCTCCTGATTTTATTCAACACTCAGACTCTTGCTTGACTGGCGGTGTAAAACAATCAAGTTTGAACTAGAAGAAAATTATTTTCTATTTTTAAATCCCGATAAATGTTCTTGAACATTCCCACACATAGCTTCCGCATAAAATAGCTAATTACTGAAGATGTAAAAAAAAAAGCTAAGATGTTTTTCTCTTTCATTATGACAAGTGTCAGAGTGAAAGTTGGATACTAAACATTACCTAATTCTCTGCTCTTAGTCTCGCTATGTATGATGCCACCTTTTCCTTCAAACACCAAGATCACATTCTCCTTCCTTTCCTCACTTCTCTCTTAAAAGACACACACATTTAAGTCCATAAATATTGATAGCTGTCCCCCTATAATTGATAGCTAATTCTATCAACTATAGAATCAGCTCATAAATATTTATAGTTGAGAAATATCCCCCTATGTTGATAGCTAATTCAATTTCTCTTCCTTTAACCTAATATAGCTCAGGACTATATTTCAAGGTATATAAAAAATGAAACAAAAAGTATTCTTAAGAATGCAATCATTTTCTTGAACTTCTTACAACATTTAACACAATGCCCTGAATATTGTGGGTGCTCAAGAAATATTTTCTCCTGTCAAGTATTCATAGTCCAGTGAGGCAGATAGGCACAACTAATTATAATAAAAATGCTCTAAGAGATTAACACAAAGTGTGGTGGGAATAGGGAAGAGAAAGTGATGAATTCTGTCTGTGGTTCCTGAGGCTAGGAATGGATAGAGATGATGTGTTGTCAAAGCTTTAAAAGTCCTTCAAACCTAGGAAAGGTGCTATGCAGTGATTTAGGTTTCACATCCAGGTCAGCTGGGATGTGAAACCATCATCAAATTATGACTGGGTCAAGCTCTGTTACAGACCTACTGTGAAAAGAGCCTTTCTTGGTAAATTATCTCAGCTGAGACTCAAAAACACAAAAACAAACAAACAAAAAAAACCCAAAAAATCCTAAGAGGAAGGTTTTCCATTTTTACAGATTCTGCGCCATTGTGATTATTTAACTTGATTTCATAGTCCAGCACTTCTAGTCACGGCCAGGAAAAAATGCTACATGAATATATTCACTTTATACAAGGTCAAAGCTTTAGGTAAAACATTGCTGGCATCTGGGTTAAAGGATGTTTGAATGGCAAAGAACCATTGGAAGTTAAAGATGGAGAACTCCTGAGAAACTTAGGATCATCTTCCCAGAAGCTATGTGCTTACACTCAGAATAATAAACCTAGGGACCTTTGCCTCCCCAGAGACAATTTATTTACTTTAGTTGAAGTCTTTCTCTTTTCTTCTCCAGGGGAAAGAGAGGCAGCTGGCTCAGCTGCACGGTATGAGTTCTGAGACACATATTTTCCAGCCTCCTCTCCTGGGGTACAAACCCCTGTATACACAGGGTACGGCTGGCTACTAGGTCCCTCACTGGGGACTGGGGGATGGGGAACCAGTGCTAAGTTTGCTATGTAAGTAAATAATTTATCTGTTCTCTGATCCAAAAAACCTCATATCCTGTCACGGATTAAGAGATATAAATATGAAGCAATTATCTCTTGATTTTATTCTAAGTTTTGCTTTTTGAAATTTTTATCCCATCCTTCACATAGACATTTTCTTAAGTTTTTAACTATAGTCATCATTTAACAAAGTGATTGTTATAATGCTTACAAATTGTAACATTCTTTGAATTTGTAGCAAATAATTGTAATTCTTCAATCAGTCAACGAATTTTCCACGCCTATTCTTAGGAATTAAAATATTCATTTGAATTTTTAAAAAATGTCTTTGGCTCTGCTATTTAAGAGCAATTTACAAAACCTACCTTCACTTTTCATCTTTGCATGTTTGTCTTTGAGTGGCCTCTTCTCAGTTTCCTTTGGAAGTTCCTCAATCTCACCTGTCCCTTAGAAGTTGAGTTCACTTTTCAAGCCTCCTCTCTTCTCATTCTACACACTCTCCCTGGGTGTTTTCCAGATTTTGACTCTCAGCGATTATTCTCAACTCTACATCTCCAGCTGAGACTTCTCACCTAACAGCCCTATTCTGCATTGTACTGTCTGGTTGACTTTTCCACTTGGATATCTCACAGGCATCTCAAACTCACAGACTGAAAGTGTAACTCATCATCTTGGCATCCTCAAACTCTTTCTCTATTTACCCCTTCTGATCTTATGAATGGCAACAGGTCACCAAGTCAGAATTAGAGGTTCATCCTAGAATCTTTTCATCTAAAATTCCAGCATCTAAACCCAAATCTTACGTAGGTTGCTTCCTTCTCTTCGTACCTCTTATTTCTCAGATATAACTGTAGCACCTTCCTCACTGCTCTCCCTGCCTTAAGTCTTATGTCCTCCATCATCTATGTATCTCCTCAAGAATCTTGTTTTTTGAGATGTAGTCTCACTCTGTTGCCCAGGCTGGAATGCAGTCCCACAATCTCGGCTCACTGCAACCTCCGTCTCCTGGGTTCAAGCACTTCTCCTACCTCAGCCTCCTGAGTAACTGTGATTACAGGCACCCACCACCATGCCCAGCCAAGTTTTACATTTTTAGTAGAGATGGGGTTTCACCACATTGGCCAGGCTGGTCTTGAACTGCTGACCTCAGGTGATCTGCCCGTCTGGGCCTTACAAAGTGCTGGGATTACAGGCATGAGCCACCACGTCCAGCCCTCCTCCAGAATCTTTTAAAGGAGCCAACCAGACCATGTCACATATTATTTAATGTTCTTCAATCACAACATTGTCCTTGAGATGGCCTTCTGGTTTTTCAACATGCTAGATAAAGCTTCTGTGTTCTGACCTCTTTTAAAGATTTAACTGCCATTTGGCCCTAATTAAACACCTAATGTTTTGGCTCAAACTTTCAATACTGGTAATTCCTCAGATTAGTTACACATTCTTACCAAAATGCTTTTCCATGAACATTGTACCATTTTTCTAGAACGAATTTAAATTCCAATTATTTTGTTATTCATTCATCAAGTATACATGAGTGTGCCTGCTCTGTGTCAGGCACTATCTTCAGGATTCATGGTAGTGATCAAGGAAGATGCCATACGAGTTTACAACATGGTGAAGTCTTACATTAATCAAGCCGTGCTAATCTTTTACTCCGACTGCAGACACACAGACACTAGGATCTTGCTGATCAGAGCTGACAGCTCCGTGTTGTAAAGTAATCCTTTAGAAAGAAATCAAGAACTACTTTAAACACACATAGGTTTTCTTGGATCATTAATTCCTGTATTCCTTCTTCTCTCAATTATTTGTTTTCAGTCTGTACGTACCCTAGTTCAGTTTTGCCCCAAGCCTTTATTTCTATTCAGATTCCTTTGGAAGAGAATTGCTTATTTTGCAGACTTGTATAATAGAGAGGTACATTTGGATTACTTGTCAGATTCTTATGCAGGGAGCTTTGTCTATGGCATTTTTAGGTGCTGGACATCTCGTAGAGTGCTTTATGTACGATAGGAACTCAAAAAGCACTCTGGGGAGAAGAATTATAGACGTATTCAAAAACAAAGTGGTTAGAGTATATGGATCATTTTTATAAATGTATCTTGACACAGATGTAACACAGAAGATTTGGAAACAGTGAGATGAGTATGAGAGGATGAGATAAGTTGGAGCCAAGTCATGAAGAGTTTAGCAGGAATGTTAAGAGAGAAAGATGAACTGAATCATAATATTGGATCAGAAGTCTATTGAATGTAGGAAAATATGTTAGGTTATCTTTATATCTTCTATAGTCTCTGATGCATACTTGTGAATGTCAAGTAATAAATAGAAATGAGTAAAAGTTAAATTAATATGAAATAAAAATATTGGGCAGTGAGATTAAATAAGAATCATGTATTTGGTTTTAATGTGTGCTTTACATGGTGAAATCTTTTCCCTTTCTAGAAATTTATCAGATAATTAAGTAGTGAAAGACCAAAAAGACCAGTGTTTATACCAGGAAGGCATATTATTTTCTCTTCAAGTACATAATTCTGATTAAACAACTAAGATTCAAATCTCTATAGCTTTCTGCCATAAAACTAAAGAATATCTTAGACAATCCCACACTTTGGGGAGCAGACTAAAGTTACATCATTTATAAAATAGAAAAAACACTTGCCCCTTTTCTAGTTAATAATAGACGGGATCTATGAGACTTGCAGTTAGAACTATTTAGAAGAACGGTGTTATAAAGAAAAGCCATAGTGATGGTTAAAACAAATCTTCTTATTAATAAAAATTTTGATTTTTTGAAAATATTATTTAAATTACACAGTGAAACAGGTATTAGAATCTAATCATTTCTGCCAAACTGTTGAAGACAAATATGAGAAGTGTTACATACAGAAAAGGGGCTGGATAATATTTAGAAATAAACCAGCCCAAATGAAACTGCAGTAACATTTTATAATTGTGGTTCCCCAGGCATCAACAAGCTCCAGATTAACTAATCTTCATACATAGTGAAAAGAGAAAATGATTGACAAACTTTCCTCTAGAGGATTAGGAGCAAATTTTTTAAAATTCACAACCCATGAGCTTTAAAATGCTAATAAATAAAGATATTCAAGAAAACACCACAAAACTTTGCATGTAAAATGGATAATATTGAAGCCATACATATTTTTATGCTCTGTCTTTGCACATTATAATACTGTTGCATTGTATATAAAAAGAGCAAATACTGCATTTTTATATTAGATTCTATTCTATGGCATTAAATGTTTATTGATTTAATCTTCATAAACATTCTATTATGTTTGATTGTTATTATTGTTTTACAGCAGAGAAATTTGAGGCATAGATTCAGTAACTTGCCCCAAATCACATAGGTAGGAAGTGATATAAGTCGTAGTCACAGCAGTTCCATGGCCTTGGTTAGAAGGGCTGTTTTGTGTGTGTTTTAAAGAAAGATCTTTCCTGCAAGTAGATGAATTGCAGAAGTGTGAGTGCCATGAACTGAACTGCACCTCCCCAAATTGAGCCCCACAGTGTGATGGTATTTGGAGATGGTATTTTTGGGAGGTGATTAGGTTTAGATGAGGTCATGAAGGTGGACTTTCATGATGAGATGAGTGTCCTTAAAAGGAGACACACCTTATAAGGAGAGAAAATTTGCATTCTCTCCCAACCTCTTACGCCCCACCCCCACCAGGTGAATGTGACCAACCTTCAATAAGTCAGTGAGAGAGACCTCACCAGAAACCAACTATGCTGGAACCTTGATCTCAGGCTTCCAGTCTCTGTAATTGCAAGACCCCAGCAGAGGTCCTAGTTATAACACTGGTAATCCCATCTGAAGCAAAAGAGGTGAATCTATTTACTAAGGAGAATTATTAGCATGATTTCATCTACCTCGTATTTCATAAATACTAAATCACATATCTCCCAGACCTTAATACCTAAATTTGTTCAAGTCTAATCTTCTATCATCTTCTCATATGTTCACTGCTCTATTTCAGGCAATCATCATCATTTGAACCATTCCCTGCATAAATGTCATAAATGGATCCTTATAATTTATAGGATAAAATTCAAGCCTGATAGCAAGATGTGGAAAGTCCTTCTCACCTTCTCCCTGCCCACATTTTTAGGATAATCCAAAATAGATATTGAACTCTGCTTGTTAGACACTCTCACTTTTGCATATTGTGTCTTTTCTGTCTTGAATGCTCATGCATGTTCATGATCATGATAGATGTCCACTTGTACTGTCCTCTGGATAATTCCATGCCATTATAGAAAAGTTTAGTTCCTTCTCTCATGCCACAGTAGCCCCTGTTATAGACCTTACTACATTGTAAGATCCTTGTTTACATGCATTTCTCTTTCATCTGCCTAACTGTGACCCACTTGAAGGCAAGAGCTACCTCTTGGGCAGATTTGCATTCTCAGCAACCAGATCAAAAGCTGTTTCTTAGTGTGCTCCAATAAATGCTTATCGATTTAATTAGCTTCTTGATTCACATAATAGCTGTTTGCTTTATCTACATCAGACTCTAGTTTTTCCTGCAAATAACCTACCTGTTCTTAAAATAATAATTTATAAGTTACTACAAATTAGCCTGAAAAAATTGAATGACAGAACAAGCGTAAGGTAAGAAAGGACAAATCAAAAAGTCACAGTGATATCACAGGTCCCCACAAATAGCAAATCAAAAATAATCTTTTGATTGTTATCATCAACTTACAGATGATAAAATTGATACCTACATTCAATAACTTGCCCCATACCATACAGATTGAACATGGTGAAGGCAAGTGTGGACCTAAATCTCACACTCTTTTTAAACTAAAATAAAGCAAAGGAGGAGACACATTAAAGACCTTACAAAAGGCAAGTCTAGTGGACTCATAGTATATGAGGAGAAAGCAAAGACAATGGTAAAAAAAAAAAAAAAAAGGAAAAACTAATTTCGTGTGTTTATTCTGTAACAGGCACTTTAAATACATTGACTCATTTACTTCTCATGCCAACAGCACAAGGTAGAAGTTATTATTTTTCTTATTTTATGGATGAGACAAACAGAGGTGAAAAAACAGGCTCAAGGTCACCCAACTAGTAAGTGATGGAGGAAAGGAGCACAAAAAATGTGATTATACAGTGCATGCCAATGAATACATGCACCCAACTCAAACACATACATTGTGCTAAATGCAAATCCTTCAGAAAGGACATGTCATGGTTTATATTTCCAATTATAGCTGAACTCCTATGACCATATATTAACAAACTATGTATTTTTTGAAGACTTCACATTCCTTAGGTCGTCTTCATCTGCAGTCATTACTGTGCACTTCTCCACATCCCGTTTCCCCCTCTGCCCCCTCCTCTTCATCACTGGGGGTGAGTGAGTTTAATTCTAAACATAAAGAACAATGCTTAGATTTTAATGGTAAAATAGATTTTGCCAGTGTAGAATTTACAACTTTTTAACTAAATTAAAATCCCACATCTAAAAGTCTCAAGGCAAAACATCCACAAATATCCATTAATCTGTGTAAGCATACTCACTACATACCAGAGTTCTTATATATGAAAAAATATATGTACTGTATACAAGCATCATACAAATGTAACAAATACAAACATGATATAGCTTAGTTTAAATATTTTCTAAATAAATGTATAATAGCAGTTTCTTTTGGACTCAATCTCACACTTCTCTGAGCTGTAGAATAGGTCTAGCTATACAATGCAATGTTCTTCACAGTGTCTTCCTTAGATCAACTGTGTCAATATAAACTGGGAGTTTGTTAGAAATGCAAATTTGGACCTTGTCCTAGTATGCCTAACTTAAATCTGGTGATGGAGAAAAGGAGCCTGAGTTTTAGCAAGCTCTCCTTATGATTCTTGTCCACCTAGAAATTTGAGAAGAACTGCTACTGTGATATAATCCCAGAATTTCATAACAGCACAAAACCACAAAAAAAACTACCTGTATTACTTTTAGAAGTAGGTCTAAACAATTGTATGTATACATCTAAGGATCATGACAGAAGAAGGGGACTGGAGAGCTAGGCGCTTAATCACAGACGGCCCACCTCTTACAGAGATGCATAGTCTCCTTTGGTTAAAAGAGTACCTTCTGCTGTCTTAAATTTTTCAAGGTCATTTACCTCAATGCATTAATAAAATTACCGTATTATGTTTTCATTTTAAAATATACTTGCTTTCCATAAAATTGACAGAAATTGCTTTCCCCTAGTATTTTGGTGAGAACTGGTAGCATTTTAACTGAAAACTATGGCCTTTCCAACTTCAGACAATTTTGATTCTGTCATACCTGAAGGTTGCCCACAGAAGCAGAGGGTGTTATTTTAAGAACTAGGCCAAATGAATAAAAGTTAATCTACATGTTAGAATTTCATAGTTCAGATTATTAAATTGAATGCATTATTTATGTCATACCCAATTCTATATTCTTTCTTTCTTTCTTTCTTTTACTAATTAAGTAGTCATTTTGAAATTTTTTTTAAAAGAAAGAGAAAAGGAAAGGGGGAAAAGGAAAGTCAGTGAAGGAGAGAAGATAATACTTTGGGTTGAAAGAAACCCAACAAAGTACAAAATAATCCCAATTGTCATGACAGAACAAAACTGTTTTATGCAAATTATGAGGTTGGGATAAGATTGATGGTGTACAAAATCTGGGGGAGTAATGAGTGTGTGAGATTTCAGGCACTGTCAAGTTGAATGGGATGAGGAGAAAGAAATTATATTCTGCTCTAATTATACCAAATTGTATTAGTTTATACTGAAATAATAATTTCAACGCTTTGAAAGAGTAATATTTTGATCTGTCTATGAAATTTTATCTATTAGTTATAACTGAAGAAAATAGATTTGGGTTGTCAAAATTTCAACAGTGTTTGAAGTAGAATTTCAGTAGAAATAGAAAGGATTAGAAACTAGAGCAGTTATGTGAGTAATTTTGAGACATCATTCTCCTTAGTAGATGCAAGGGAATTGGGTGATAACTTCTACTTATAAAAATTTGTTTTGTGATTAAAGGTTATGCATTTACTTATGTATTTTTATCCCTATATATCTATTAATAAAACCATGAGCTGATGAATACTACATCCAGAAAAAGCTCTAGGTAACTTTGTTAATAAAATTAATATCAACTGAAAGTATATCATTAATAATCAGAACATACGCTTTACCAACAACATAAATAATAGTTACCTTTACAAATGCAACAATTTTCAAGGAGATTGTTGCTAAATATAAGGAGTTCATTACAAAGTCCATTAGATTCCACCAGTCATGGATGTAGTCCTGAAGTCCGCCATCCCACATCTGTTTAATTTCTCCCCATATGAAACCTGCGATTATAGAAAGATTCATTATAAGTATGGTTTCAGTAGAATCACTAAAAAAAAGCAATATACAATTTAACAATTACAGATCTTGAAGCTGCAAGAGACCACATTGTTACACTAGAATGCAATTTCTATTTTTTTATAGGTAATAATATTGAGTCCCAGCTATAGTTTAAGACTTTCAGATACTAAGTTAATTCTAGAAGATGTTGTTAGGACAGCCTCACTTTCTTTTATCCATTTGATGAATTCATAAGGATATGTAGTTTTTGAGTTGTTATACTGTAGCTCCTTTATAACTATATATTTCCCTTGCAAAATAACATTTTCTAAAAAGCAAATATCTTGACATATATTTTTCTCCCAAGTCAAAATGACTCAAAGATCATGAAAATCAGTGTATTTAGCAATCAAAACTGGTTTCAGACAATAAGTGGAGTACCTTGTTGTGTTTCTAAGCAGTTAGTGCCTTCAGAGACCGGTCTTTAGTCTTGAGAAATGATGGTTATAGTATTCATGGTAATTCATTAAAATACTTTATATGTAGCAATAGCTTTAAAGCTGTATCTAGAAAAATATATTTTTAATTTTTAATAGGAAATGCTTTATTTTCAAGTTCTATGAAGTACTTACAAAATATTAGTGTAGGTTATTTTATTTCCATTATCTTATTAAAATTTTATAATTCCATATTTAGAGCCTAATGATGAGAGAGATATCAAAATATCTAGATTCAGTAAATATTAAAGGGGTAAATATGATGTCATAACTACCTTAACACAAGCAAACAATGAGAATTCTTTAGGATACTATTCTGAAACATGAAATTTAGAGTTGAAGACCTACATAGGATGTAGAAAGTTGGGAAAGTATTATCCCTACACTGACTCAAGAAAAATTGAAATTATAAAATTATAATTTTCCAAGCATGCATCAGAGAGATGAGAAATCAAGGAATCTAAACTTGAAATATAAGCACTCTCCTCTGAAGGATCCATGTTTTGAGCCTTGGCTCACCCGCGGCAGAGTATGCAAGGAAGAGACACTGGTACCATCCAAGACATTAGGCTCAGTGCGAGGTTGCAGGAGAGACTAGAATCCCTGGGACCCACAGTCACAAGGAACATGTCTACCGTTCTGCATGCTCTTCTTCAGGGACCCTATCCAAAGTTCAAGGGAAATATCATAGTTCAAGCCCGGGGGAGAAAAGAGGCTGCTTCTGTGGAAGAGGCACAGAGTCCTATCCAGGCTCCTCTCCCCTAAGGAGCAAAACACTTTAGCCTGGTGGAAGAGACAGAAAGCACTCCTGGGTCTCAGGTTTACAGCAACACCAGTAGAGCAGGGGCAGGAAAAACTTCCCTGTACATAAGCTGCCATGTTTGCCATGAAAAGGAGGGCATAGATCATGGAGAAAGTGCCATCCCTAGCACTCAGATATAGGCCTGCCTAAGCCTGACCCTGGATGAGGACATCAGAGAGTTTTCCTGCCCTGCATCACTAGGCCAACAAACACCAGTGAACAATCAGCAATTGACAACCACTGGAGGAAGGGCCTCTGAGACACAGATGCACAGGGAAGGTCAAAACTGTAGGTGGAGAAGGAACACTGAGAATAATCTTCTTTTCCACCCTAAGCTGAGGCATGTGATGCACTGAAATTGACCGTAGCAACAACAAAACCCAAACCCAACTCAACTCCTGACTTATTGCCTCAAACCTCTACACTAACATAGAAGAGAAGAGGCATGTACATTTTCAGGCATAAAGGCTGCGTACGTCTGTTGCTAGTCTTCTGCATAGGTGGAATGAAAAACTTTCCAAAACACACGTCCCCATATGTACCCACATACACCAAACCATGATGCATCATATTCAAGCCGTCAAAAACAAAAGATAAAGAAAAAATACCGAAAACAGCCAAGAAAAAAAAAAAAAAAACGAAGAAAAGTAAGATTGACAGCACACTTCTGGTGTAAAAAATATATACAAGGCAATGGAGTAACATCTTTTTTTTTTTTTAGATGGAGTCTTGCTCTGTCGCCAGGCTGGAGTGCAGTAGCGTGATCTCAGCCCACTGCAATCTCTGCCTCCTGGGTTAAAACAATTTCCCTGCCTCAGCCTCCCAAGTAGCTGGGACTACAGGCACACACTACCCCACCCGGCCAAGTTTTTGTATTTTAGTACAGACGGGGTGTCACCATGTTGGCCAGGATGGTCTCGATCTCCTGACCTCATGATCCGCCTGCCTTGGCCTCCCAAAGTGCTGGGATTACAGGCAGGAGCCACCGCGCCCGGCCTGGAGTGACATCTTTAAAGTGTTGAAAGAAAAAGAATAAAAATTAACCCAGGATTCTATATACAACACAAATAGCTCTAAAAAATACTAAAGACTTTTTCTTCAAACAATCAAAATCTGAGACAATTTATTTCTGTCAGACCCACACTAAAAGACATACTAAAAGGATATTTTTAAGCCAGAAGTTATATAATATTGGACGGAAAGTTAGATTTATTTTTAAAAATGAAGATTTATGTCCAGAAATGTGTGTGTGTATATACATATACATATATGAAGATATGTTATATATAAATATATTTATTTTTATTTAAAAGTTTTATAACTTATAATTACTGCCTAAGTAAAAGCTGTAGCAATATACTGTAATTTTCAACATATGTAAAAGTAAAATGTATAATGACATTAGCACAGAAGATGAGACAGGGGAATTATAAGCCTACCATCGTAAGGTTCTTATACTACACATAAAGCAGAAAAATATTTTTGAAGTTAGAATGTAATAAATTAACAGTTTATATCATAAATATTATGGCATCCTTTTAAATATTTTTAAATATATGAGCCATAAATGTAAATAATAGTGATATACAAATATTTAATCCAATAACAGGCAAACAAGGAAAAATGCAATGAAGAACAGATGTAATAAATAGGAAAGAACAATAGCAATGGGGGTAGATTTCCAGTTTACCCATGTCATATTTATACTCAATGAAACATATGATCTAAACACACTAATGAAAATACAGAGATGATCATACACGAAAAAAAGTACAGGTACAACTCTATTACATTTCATTCCTTTACTTCATTACACAGAAGTAAAGGAAAAATAAATAACATAAAACAATAATTAAAAGACAGCTCCCGTGGCTACATTAATATAAAAGTAGATGTATTTCACAAGAAGCAATGTTACTAGGCATAGAGAGGGATATAACATAAAAATAAAAAGGCCAATTCACTGAGAAGACATAAAAATTCTGTGTGTGCTTATGGTTAACAAAAGAACCCTATAATACAAGATGCCATAACTATTAAAACTGAAATAAGAAACAAAGAAAAGTAAAATTATAATTGGAGCTTTCAGCATTCCTCTCTGTAACCAACAGAACCAGTAGACAGAAATTTAGTAATGATACAGAAGACCTGAATAACACTATCAACAACATGACAACAGCAGAAAACATATTTCTTTCTTGTGCACATGGAACATTGACCAAGATAGACCATAGTGTGGACCCTAAAACAAACCTCAACACATTTATATATGTTGAAATCATGCTAAGTAAGTTCTATGACCACAACACAAATAAACAACCAATCAATAATTAAATGTACCTAGAAAATCTCCAAATATTTTTCAACTAAACAATATAGTTCTTTCGGCTCAAATACGAATTTATGAGAATAATTAAAAATATTTTGAAAAAATTGAAAACGAAGATACAACTAAAAACTCTCTGTGAGGCTTCTAGAGCAGTGCTTAGAGGAAATGTGTAGCTCTGAATGCTTTATTAAAAAAGAATGAGGGGTTCAACTCAGTGATTTCACCTTCAATTAAGACACTATAAAAAGAAGAGCAAGTTTAAACCAAAACAAGCAGAAAGAAGAAAATAACAAAGGTAACAAAAATCAATAAAATCTGAAACATAAAATGAAAGATAAATCGATGAAAACAAAATCTAGTTTTTTGAAGTGGTCAATAAAATTGATAAAACGCTAGCCAGAATGATTAACAAAAAAAGATGATATAAATGATCAATATCAGAAATTAAAGAAGGAACATCAATACAGATCTTATAGATATTATAAGAATAATAAGCAACTAGAATGAATAACTGGGTGCTCATACATTTCACAACTTAAATGAGTTTTTTTCCCTGAGATGTAAACTTCAAAACTCACTCAGGAGGACATAAAGCAACCTGAATAGTCCTATACTTATTAAAGGAAATGAACATGTAGTTAATATCCTTCCAGCAACACAAAAATTCAGGTCCAGTTGATTTCATAGTGCATTCAACCAAACATTTCAAGAAAAAATAATGCTGGTGCTAATCAAACTCTTACAAAGACACAACAGTAAGAAACATTTAAGAGGCAAGTATTACACTGATAAACAATCAGACAAAACTCTTTAAAATGACACACCAATAGCCCTTATAAATATGCACAAAAATCCTCAATAAATAGTAGTGAATAAAAGTTAGCAATATATACATAAAAAATAAATCATGACCAAGTCATGTTTTTTCCAGATAATGAAATGTTGTTTCAATATTTAAAAATCAATCAGCATAATTTATCCCATCAACAGATTTTTGAAAAAATGTGATCATTTCAATAGATGCAGTATAAGCATTTGACAAAATTTAACATGCATTCATGATAAAAACTTTCAGTAAAGTATGAATAAAAGGGAAATTTCTTAATTTGATAAAGGGCATTTATAAAAAATTATAACGACTTTTCTGTAAAAGGCCAGAGAACAAATAATTTAGGCTTTGCAATAAATGAGCATGAATGCGTTTCAATGAAATTATTTTAAAAAACTGGCAAACAATCTGAGATCAGGGCCATAGTTTGCTGCCTCCTGTGGTGGTGATTGCATGACTGTGTGTGTTTGATAACATCTTATATCTCTGCACTCAACTCCAAAAGTTAGTGTTATAACTGAATTTGAATGTAGCAAAAATTACCAAATTGATATTGAGGAATGAATACAGTGATAGAAAAAATAATTTAAAATATTATTGTAATACATTGATTACAGGTAATATATGAGTAACTACATTTCTTTTACATTTTCTCTATGTTTGAAAATTTTAATAATGTTGAGCGAAATAAAAGCATAGTCGACATGATGTTCTATCATTAATTAGTGAAAATAAACAATGACTAAAATTATCAATAAAGTTTTGTTTTTATATTTTGTTATATTCAAATTTCTAACTCATATGAGAGCTGATTTCAGATAAATTAATTATAGTGTATTTTTTAAAGTTGGCTGTAGACAACTGCTTTATTCTAAATTCAGCATTTATGTCCTAGTTTCCCCTTTTAGTCATCTTTCACAAATAAATCTCTCATGAGAGGTCAGATAGAATTGGGACATAATTGGGGAAAATGATAATATTTACTACCTCCATATTGGAGAAAGGAGTATATCAGAACTGAGTAAGATACGATGCCTGCACTGGATTTTGGAGCTGGTGGGAAACTTAGAATTTAAAATATCCAGTGAGAAAAAATGTTTGGCACACATTTTTTCCACACCTATGGTGCTTTCTCCTACTAACCTGGCTACAGACTCAGAATTCAATAGACAACCACAGCCTGCATGAGAAAACTAAGGCCCAAAGAGGCAGTGTAAACAACAATGCAATGCCACTAGGTAATGAAGAAACCAGGACTGGATCAGAATCTTCTAAATGCAGTGCACTTGGACAACATTTTCTTATTCTTGAGAGTTTACAAGGCACAGAGCTATGTGCTTCAGAGGACAGACTGAGGGCTTTGGGAAGGAGGCATCAAGAAGAAGTTACAAGCTCCGTACAATGTTGCTTATTTGTTTTGTCTTGCTTGACACTGCCAATTCCCAGATATTAAATATGTGCATGCAAATCATTGGTTTAACAAATGCATTTCAAGTTAATTTTTCACCAGAAGGCACAGTGATAAGAGCTAGTCTATGTTAGGTGATCAAGGGGCCAGGCTCAACTCAGCTAGCAATCAGCTTTAGAATCTTAGCTTAGCCTCTCTAGGTTTCAGTTCACTTCAAAAATCAGAGGTTTGGATTACATGACTTTTACAAAGTATGACTTTTATCCTAACTGCATAAATTGCCAAAGATCGCTTCTTCCTATTTGGATTGTAACAATTTTACTAAAAGCAGTCATCACAATGGCTGCCATGAGAGATGAAGAACTGTCCTGTACAAGAGGGCACAGACTTGCTCTGGTCTGCTCCACAAAGCAGAAATTGGACCTTTGATAAGAAAAATATAGAGAGATGGCTTCTGGCCAAATATAAGGAAGAATATTCTGGCAATTAGAGTTGCTCTAAAACTGGAATGGATTACCCTGTGACATAGAGATTCCAATCCAAAGGCTGTCTTTAAGCCACAGAAATTATAGCAGTGAGTGGAGACGGATCTGCGTAATCTCTAAAATTCATTCCAACTTAATGAATTTGTAATTCGGTTGCTTTCAGATTTGTATGTATCATGAAATAAAATATATCTTAAAGTACATGCTAACTGGAACATTTATATTTCATTATGTATTACAGATAAACTTCATTATCTTTGTACCTGCTTCTGCTAAACTGGAAAGTCAAATGTGATTATTAACAGTCACCAAAATAGCTAAATTCAAATATTTTGTGGGTATTTACATAGAGGAAGGAAGGCTTTGGGAAGGAGGTATAAAGAAGTTATGAGCTCAGTACAAGTCAACATTTTATTTCAACTTCCTTCATAGCTGAGCAGACTCTGTTCTCATTTGATGGGTTAAAGGAGATGAAACTTCAACTGCAAGTTTAGACTAGATGACCTCTAAGGTTTTCTAAGAAGACTACCAAGCAATACTCACAATGCTGATATATTACAGTTCCTCCGGAGATCAAGGAGGAGACATTAAATCTGATTTTCTTGACCACCCAAAATCTTACTTCACTTCTGACCTTTGAAAGGCACAATTGTGTGGGAAAAACAGAGATCCTGATAAAACTGGGAACTCATGCCATCATTTTGTTTAAACTTGAGCTATAGATAAGATTGCCAATCAATGTCTGTTGGGTAATGTGTTGGGATCTCTTTTTTTTAAGTTCCAGATTGAAATATCACTTTTTATAGCTCTGGTCACCACATACCTGTCAGATGGCTGTGGATTTATGTTTGTTATGAGCATGGTAGCGGAATGGCCAGTTTCATTTATTCTGGCAACATTTACTGAATTTTTGAAGAAACAAGCTTTTAGAAAAACTAGAGGGTGTTATTAACTAAATAAAAAATGAATTCAGATAGTAAATTATCCATGGTAACTAAAAAGCCTGAAGAGAACAAAGATTAAGAGAGCTTCTGTCACAAAATGTTTATCTTGTTCCCACAATGGGAACATTTCAAAATTGCTCTTTGCTGTTTATAAACAGAGGACATGATTTCTCAGAGTTGTGGTGGAGGCCTAATTACAAGCATTGATGTCAAGACTGTGGGGACCAACAAAGGAAAGATCACAGTACAAATGAGTCAGAGAACTTCCTTTTAAAAATATTTGTAGATGCCTGGAAGTTTTTACTTTTTTTTTTTTCTACCTTTCCCATAACAATTTTCACTCAGGGCTATTTGAGGGTTCTATTATGTCCTGCGAAGCTGGCTGTGAGGATGTGATGGGGTAGGCAATACTCAGCTGCCACATTTAACAGCACCAATTACATGCGACAAATGTGTAACTCTGCAAACAGATCTCCTGTCGTTCCCTTTCTTACTGTCAGTACTTACACCAATAGTAAATAACCCCAAACAAGAAGCACGTCACCTTTTCACCTATGACAACTTCCAGGGGTCTATCATTTAAACCCCAAAGCTGTGGGGGACCTGACCTTGGAATTCTCTTCACAGAACACTGAGCTTTATGTTGTGGTATCAAAATCAACACAGATAACTGAACACAAAACATTCCTCCCTGTTGGAGTTTTGTATTGTTTTGTTTTTTGATTTTCAAATCAGGGAATATAAAAGTAGTCTCTCGTCAAAACTCTGCTTCTGTTCAAAGAGAAATTTAAAGAAATTCTTTTATTCATTAGAAACCCAGTTGTTCTGAACCGCTAAGAGGCACTCAGTTAAGGGGCAGCTCCTGTTCTCAGCACTATACTTAAAACTCAAACAAAGATGAAAACAAGGACCCCAAGTATCCACGTTCTGAAAAGAGTTTACAGAAAATTGTAATCAAACTTTTCCTTCCAGGGCCTACTAGGAGGCATCAGGGCCCTATCTGTTTCCAAACATCTAGCCGTCTACTTCCATAATCTATAACAGAGGTAGACCTAGGAAGACAGATGGCGAGAGAGCCACGAGGTCAGGGAGTGCAGGGTTTCTGTTTTGTTTTTGTCGTCGTCGTTATTTTTTAGAGACAGAGTCTCACCCGGTTTCCCAGGTTGCCGTGTAGTGGTGCTTTATATCTCACTGCATCCTCAAACCCGTGAGCTCATGCGATGCTCCCACTTCAGCCTCCTGTGTAGAGTAGCAAAGACTAGAGGCACATGCTACCATGCCCAGCTATCTTTTTTTGTTGTTGTTTGTTTTTCTGGTAGAAAAGAAATCTTGCTATGTTGGCCAGGCTGGTCTTGAACTCCTGGCATCAAGCAATCTCCCCACCTTGGCCTCCCAAGGAGGGAGATTGGATTACAGGCATCGGCAGCCTGGCCAGGGCAGTGCAGTTTTTGTGCTAAAAGCGAATATCAGAAGGAGACGTAAGGGTGTTTCCTCACCAATACTACTGCCTCCCTAAGTCAAGTAAGGGAGACTCCAAGAAAACCCCTCATAAAGTCTGGGAATTTCTACAAGGAGGAACTACGACCTCACCGCTGCTGGAGCATCTGTTTGGGCAGTTGGCTTGCTCTCTCCCCCTTGGTCCAGCTCATCACAGAAAATAGAAAAGCAGGGAAGTTTGGCAATAGAGTAGCCCGTGGTAGTCTGGCCTTCTGTCTTTTAAGGTGGTAATGTTCTGTGATGCTGTTGTGAGGTAAGTGCATATTAGAAGGATAGGCTGGGTTTGAGCCTTCTTGCAAGGACTCAGGAGGGATTTGTTAGGGTTCCAGGACCCCCATTAGGGACTGACTGCTGGTTGCAGGAGCGGAGGAACTGGAAGATGCCTGGCAGAGTTGAATCTCTGACTCAGAGAACTATGCAGTATGGAGGCACAACCGGGCCCTCAAAGAACAGCCATGCACCCCTCAGGAGAGTCAGCATTGCACAGGTGGCTCAGTAATAGCCGGAGAGGCAGGACAACTAACCAAGAAAGAGCTCTGACCAGAGTACCAGATAAATCAGGACATTTAACTTCTCTCATCCCCCATCTTCCCTAAAGCAACAGGAATGAGGAAACATGAAGAGCCTGTGTCCCACCTTGAATACCAGTGTTGGAGTTAAAGGATGTGTGAGAGATGGACAATTCCATATCCTTCAAGCCATGAGTCAGGCCTTTATTGGGAAGAGAAGATCTTTAAGCTTATTATAAAACTTGAGTTTTAAACTGAACATAGCCTACTTTTAAATAATTTGAATTTCAGAAAATTTATGATAACTGATAGTGATATCATTCGGAAACAAAGGATATTTGATATAAGGTGGCCAAGGAGAGTGACAGAAAGAAGTAAAACCATTTCATGTTTAGATTCAAATACGTTGAAGCTCCTTAATAAAACCATTACATGATTAGGAAATTTGACTTCCAGAATTGTTTCTCAGTCTTTAATGTTTAAAATACTTTTGGAATCTCTAAATCAGCCAACCATAATCTGAATTTGTCATAAGAATCTACAGTAATTATAATTTTAGTCAGCAGACCATACTTCAAAAAACACTGACATAAAGAGACAGTGAATGTTAAATATTCTTAGTTGGAAGACATCTAAAAATGCTTAAACCACTATGGGTTTTGACACCATTATTTTAACATTTTGAGAAAAAAAAGCTAAGAATATATAATTAAGGAAGTACACATTTTTAAGTTTACCAAGAAAGGATGCCATGTTAGTTTCAGAGTAAGAGTGAAGTGTAGAACTTTATAATTCCAGTTCATCTGATAGCTTCTGACCTAAAAATAGTTACTTAAAAATCAAGTGAGACATTTTATCAGTGTAGGAGCATTCTTTTTATAGGATTTTAATTTAAAAATTTTCCATGAAAACTAAGAAGTAGAATGCTTATGTAGATAGGAAGACAAGGAATAAATATTTCTCCAATTCCTTGCTCATTACCCTTTCAACAGGTAGCAGTAGTTGCCTAATATATAGTTTTGAATAAGTGAATATTAATAGTTTCACTATGAAAATTACCACCTTCCACTTAATACAAACTTCTGAATATTTTAAAAATAAATATGCACAAAGGAAATATATTTATTTCTTTCAGTTTTCCTGAGTACCCCTTACACACACACACACACACACAGACACACACACACAGAAATTTAAAAAATAATAATGTCCTTGAAGAAAACAAATTTAACTTTAAGACATAGCAGCTAATACATGGAAAGCAAAATAGGAAACATCTCTAGGTCAAATCGAAGGACTTACTCTTTCTTTCTTGGAATGGATTGCTTCTTTTAGTACTATAAAGCCACACATAATATGTTTTAGATTAGAAGCAAGGCAGTGATGATACTGGTGGTGATGTGAGCGTGGTGGTAGTAATAAGTTTGGTATGTTGGTAAACATAATATTCAATAGTAAATCATATCAAATGTACATCTTAAAGAGCATTACACATTTAATGAAGCAGAAACATGATCCATTCAAATTTCACCTGTATAAAAATCTAAGTCGGCAAATAGAAGTGAAGAAGTCTTAGGTATGGAGACATGTTCTGAGCTGTTTTTGCCTTTTCAAATTCTACCTCTCACACTTTTGGGTCAGTGTCTCAGAAAGGATAAAGAATCTAGATCTAGACTTACATTGACTGGAATTTGAATCTAGTATCACTTGTTAGCTCCTTGATCCCTTGATCCCTGCAAGGAATCTAAATTCTCTAAGCCTGTTTCCTCTCTGTGAAATGAGACATTAACTCATTTATTATGATTAAATGGAACAGAGTTACTGTGAAGTTTGAACAACAGAATGCATTTAAATTACTCAGCACAGTGCCTAACTTTTCAGTTTCTACTATTTATGACTACGATTACTACTACTACTACTACTACCACCACTACTACTACTACTACTACTACTACTACTACTACTACTACTAGTACTACTACTATTGTTACTCTGTGCTAATGAACACTAATTCAAGAATCTCTCATGCTGGTTTTTTTTTTTTTTTTTTTTTTTTACTCTGACCCTTTCTTTTTAGTATCTACTCCTCTTTTCCTATCTTTTCCCCTCTTCCCTTGAACCATCTAAACCATGTTTTCAAACATTCTCTGAAGGCCTGGAAATTTCATTTTTGCTATATCAAATTTATATTTCACTGTCATGGCCTAAAAAGAGTTCATTTCTCTCCAATAAAGAAATCATGTGTTCAGCATGAATAGGAGCACACACAATAACTGGAATCTTCATTAATATTTCATTGTTTGAGACATTACTGTGTTAGTCTTTATAATTCTGTGAAGGTGATGTTAAAATATTTTTTCGCACAGATAAATAGTAAAATGAGGGTCATATGTCACACTATCTGTAGTACTGACTATCTGATTTCCTCAAAAATTATCCATTTTAAATTAATAAATGGGTAGTCTGCAACTTGGGTTTGAAGGTCTGTGTGTGTCTGAAGCTAGTTTGCTAAGATTATTTGAGCACCACGCCAAGGGAGGAACTGGGGAAAGTAATAGGCATATTTCTTATACTTGTGAGTATATTGTCTGGGGCTGCTTGAGGGGATGGGAAATTCAGCAGTGAGGCTGAAAATATGAAGCCATATGATCTTAATGACTTTTGACAAAAGATGAAAAAATGGTCATAACAGGAAGAATTAAATATATGTGCACACACATATATGTATATATACACACATATATGTATATATACACATGTGTGTGTATATGTGTATATATGTGTATATATGTGTCTATATGTACTTATATACACATAACTGATCATATATGTGTAAAAACCATAACTGGTTATACACATATGTGTGTGTGTATATATGTATATATATACACACACACACATACACACACATATATATCCATACATATAGTATTATTTGACTCTACGAATATTTATCTAGATGAAAATGTGATCATCAACTTTTCATTCTACATCTTCAATTTGGTAGGCCTTGTTGAAATGTTCAGACTTGTGAATATCAACCTTTTAAAACATAAAAATGTAAAATAAATTATGGAAATGAGAAACCAATCTTGTTTAAAAAATTGCTAAATAAAGTATGTGTTATAGGCAAGTTGTATAATCTGGATATTATGAGCAATTCTTACTTTATGCCTAGGAATTCAATAGAAACTATTTTTAACAGAGCTTAGACCTCCTCCTATGTTATATCTTTTCCTCAGTTCACCTTTCTCACCATGCTCAGTGTGCATAGATTTGCATACTGTTTAATTGTGGCATAATCTCAGGCATGCTCACAATGTCATATCACTTCAGCAGCCATTTTGTTTTCTCATAGGAACAAAGTATTTCCTGCTGTATTCATATAATAGCCTTCATTGAAGTTTCTTTCTTTTCTTTTCTTTTCTTTCTTTCTCTCTTTCTTTCTTTCCTTTTTTTTTTTTTTTTGAGATGGAGTCTCGCTCTGTCGTCTAGGCTGGAGTGCAGTGGCACAATCTCGGCTCACTGCAACCTCTGCCTTCCGAGTTCAAGCGATTCTCCTGTCTCAGCTTCCTGAATAGCTGGGACTACATGTGCCCGCCACTATGCCCATCTAATTTTTGTGTTTTAAGTAGAGATAGGGTTTCACTATATTGGCCAGTCCAGTCTCGAACCCCTCATGATCTGCCCACCTCGTCCTCCTAAAGTGCTGGGATTACAGGTGTGAGCCACCACACCCAGTCCAAAGTTCTACTTCTTTCATGAAAAGTGTTATCCATTTTATAATTGATTTTACTAAGCTAATTACGTAAGTCTACATCTGGAAATTTTACACATATCCATACTCTTTTGTGCAAAGGGATAAGTTATAACAAAATTTGTGGGTTACAATCAGAGTTGGAATGAATTCTGAGGGAAAATTCAAACTGGGTTTCAGGAAGTCCTTAAAACTAGCATTCAAAAGTTTGCTTTTCCCTTATCTTACTACATATTATCTTCAGAAACAAATGACCTCTCTTTGAGATAAAACTCTTGCCATAATTTTGATGAATTCTCATAATGCACATTACACATATAACATACTTTAGTTTTCATGTAATTTTTTAATAAATTTATCATATTCTATTCATTGCATATTCCTAGTATAATATATTAAAAATCAAACCCTGAATAAGTTAAGAGCCTCAGAGTCATGGAGAACATAAAAGTACCCAAGTCTCTGATCTTCTAGCCTCGAGCTCTTTCTAATCCATCATTCAGTGTTTCCAACGAAACTTTTTCTCCAGACACCCAAAAAGTATAGCTCTATTATCAGGTCCATATCAATGCTTGATCAAACAACTGTTTTACTTTTTACTCTAGATTAAGTGGGTAATTTGACAGCCTGAGAAGGATATTGGTGTCTATCTGTCTGGAATTTACTCATCTATTGAGAGTTTTCCATTAGTTAGAACTGTATCACAATGACCAGCATCATAAGTTTGGTCCCTGTAAAGCTTTTTGGCTTTCTTTCTTATATAATAAAGTTCATCCTGACAGCAAATATGTGCAAGAAGATCTCTTGAGGCTGTTTGATGGCAGAAAGGAAAGGTCTATAACCTTCAAATACAAGCAAGTCTGAAGTAAAAATAATTCTAAAAGCTTTGTTGGACGGTGAGTTCCAACTTATCACTGACACCGTGGCAGAAGGATAGAAGAGCCATTATGAACTGCTTTCTAAAGATATAAAACACAATAGATTTAAATAGTCAACAATGTTGAACTTCAACAAGAAAGATACTGAAATAACAGAAACCTTATTCTGCCATTGTACTGAAACACAAGATAACTGGTTCTATGAGGCTGAATACAGTTCTTATTGGTGAAAGATGGCAAGATATATAAAATAACAAATTCCCAAGCAAAACCGTATTTCTTAAGAAGAAAAAGAAATTGGTTTCAAAGGTTAGGCTTTAAAGTTAGAGAACTTTCCTACCTAGATAAACATGGACATTTATGATATAAATATATAAAAGAAATAAGGGAAAAGTGTTTTGCTAGTATAAACAAATGAGAGGTATAAAGTGATCATTTCTCATACATCAAGATATTATGAAGGTGAGGAAGATCTTTTGAAAATGGAAGAAAAGTAAATTTAGTACAAATAAAGAAGTATTACTTCATACAACAAGTAACTCACAGAGGTGACATGGTTTGAAAATCTAAGTCAATTCAAGAAGACTTGAGAGAAAACCATAAACAGAGTTCCAATCTACCATTGGGACAATTAACATGATGAGGGACACACTTATAAGCCACATCATTTCTGTAAGTCACTCAATCTTGATGTTATAAATCTAGAACCTTGCAAACAATGAACTATGAAATGTTCTGCTAAGGGACTCCTGGCCACTTACTTTATCTGACAGCAGTACAGGGCAAGAGAATATAGAAGATTCAGTAATATAGTCATCAAATCAGACCATGCTTTTTTATATATATCACATTTTTGGTAAAAGATTAAAGTGTTCCTACTCTGATGTCTTTAGCTTGGTTCTCCCACTCAACACCATACCTCCCCCGAAAGGATCAATTTTCTCTGTTTTAATAATGGTAGCTTAGCAGACAGGATGATACGATTCTTGGGGACTTTAGATGTCATTCACTCAAAATCTTGCATTTTGTAGATGAAGACACTGAAAATCCTGAGAACTTGTGACCACCCATAATTTAATAGTCTCCTAATGGTAGAACCTGAGCATGGATTTAAGTCCAGTGCCTTTTGCAGAACAGCCCAACAACATAGCACACACTCCTTATAATCATGGATCTAGCAAGGCACTGAGAACTCAGTATCGGATATGAGGCATTCACAATTCACCAGACTTGGTGAACAATATAACGGTTTGACAGAGCTCTTTGATATATAAACATTTTTTCCTCATGCTCCATTATTTAAGCAAGATGATCATTTGCATGCCTTTTTTTTTTTTTTTCTTTTCTTAGGAAATCTCTTTTCATCCTAAAATTCTCAGAAATATTAACTCACTACAGTCAGGAAATCTTGAGAAAATGTTGCCTATAGCAGACATTTTTCTAAGCTGGAATTATAATACTCACAATTAAATCTATACCTCATATAATCATTTAGCTGTGGTTGGATGTAGTTTCTTCCAGCCAGCTTTCATGAAATATTCTGTTAGAATCTTGGTGTGTAGCGGGCAGCCAATGACTGTTTTCATTGGACAAGTAATTAGAACTTTGGACCTCCTATTTTTTAAATACTATTTACTATCTTATGACATTATGTCACAAATCTGTTTATTACCCATTTATTCCAGTAAAATTTAAGCTTCATTAGCAGAAGCGCTCTTTGTTGCTTTACTTTTGTCACTATCATCCTTCACTGCACATTCTGCCTGGAAAGTACTTGACACAGTTTCATTGATGGTATCAAGGAAAGATTAGGAATACTCTACATGCTTACATTTTATTGTATCTATAGTATTTTTTCCAAATGAAGTGTTCTGCATTTTATTTGGGACACTAGAATTTTTAGACAGTCAATGTAAGTTATCCATAATGGAAAATGTAATGTCCTAAACTCATTAGAATTGTTCCCAAGACATTTTCTAAGAAAACTCCTTTAAAAAATTCTTAATGGGCTATTTTTAATTTAAATGAAACAGGAAGGGTTATTTTATCTTTAATACCAACTGCAATGTCATAATTATTTTATTCCAAAGGACATTCGGGACACATAGATTATGTGAGCCTTTTAAAGTTTTCTTCTTTTCTTTCTTTTTTTGAGACAGAGTCTCACTTTGTCACCCAGGTTGGAGTGCAGTGGTGCAATATCGGTTCACTGCAACCTCTGACTCTCAGGCTCAAGCTATTCTCCTGCTTCAGCATCCAGGTAGCTGGGATTACAGGCTCTGGCCGCCATGCCCAGCTAATTTTCATATTTTTAGTAGAGATGGGTACTACTCGAACTTCTGATCTCAAGCGATCCACCCACTTTGGCCTCCCAAAGTGCTGGGATTACAGGCATGAGCCACTGTGTCCTGCCCGGCCTGACCCTTTTTTCTAATTTAAACAAGATCACACTTTATGCACTTTAGATTAATGAGAAGCTACTCTATTTTAAAGTTCACCTGAGGATTTTGTTTAGTTATATATGTAAAACATCAAATCTTGTCCCTACTAACTTTTCTTATTGACAATACTTAAAGTATGGTTTTTACAATTTTTAAAACTGAAAAACATATGTATCTCAAATAGGCTGTCTTTTTTTTTTTTCTGCCTCAATGTCATTTTAGTCTCTTCAGCAGTGTTCAGAGTAACCCAAACTGAATTCTGAGATTTTGAATCATGAAATTTGTCACATATTTTCTAATAGACAAATGATGAAGTGAATATGATAGCAGAGAGGTTGAAAATGATGAGCTAAATTGAGAAAATGTGATTTCTCAGCAAACCATAGTAAAGAGAAAAGCATAATTAAAATGTACATTTTAACCATGACTATAATAACAAGGAGAAAGGAAAACAAGGTTTTCACTAGCTACTTTTTTTTCTTTTTTATTTTTTTGATATGGAGTCTTGCTCTGTCACCCAGGCTGGAGTGCAGTGGCGCGATCTCGCTCACTGCAAGTTCCGCCTCCCAGGTTCACGCCATTCTCCTGCCTCAGCCTCCGGAGTAGCAGGGACTACAGGCGCCCGCCACCAGGCCCGGCTAATTTCTTCTTGTATTTTTAGCAGAGACGGAATATCACCGTGTGAGCCAGGATGTCTACGATCTTCTGACCTGGTGATCCGCCCGCCTCGGCCTCCCAAAGTGCTGGGATTACAGGCGTGAGCCACCGCGCCCAGCCGGAAAACAAGGTTTTCACCGGCTGCTTTAAGGTGTTCTACTTTACAGTGGTTTGCTTCAGATCGAACACAACTTTCTATGACAAGAACAAAAAGAGAGTGGCCAATGTCCTGTTGTTTAATTTCCTATTATTTTAAATTAATATAGATCTCAAAGATAAATTGAAACGGATTTTTTAAAAAAGGTTTCAGTTACTTCATGTAGAGAATCACTAATTCTTCAGAGTCATCTGTATGTACTTTTAGAAGACTTATCTATGAGGAATATTAGAATGACTATTTACATATAGTCAATGAGATATGTTGAGAAGTTTTAATAAACAAAAAAACTCATAGTCAGTCATGGAATATGAAGTCATTAAAATCTGTAATTCGAAAACTTAAGGTTACAATTTCTTAAACTGCTTTTGTAAGCAGATCCACTGCAGCTTGTAAAATAGTTGTTTGGCTTTGGGGGTTAGGTTCTTGGAGCTACAATGGTCAGAACCTGTTCTAAACATTCCTAGGTTCCCAAACATTAATGAATATTTTCTGAGCAACAAAATTCCATGGCAGCAACATGTTTTGATTATATTTTCTATAGTAACACATTTACCCAGGACCCATGGTAATATCATCCACTCGACGATGGTTGGTGGTGGACCTTGCCTGTTCAAGTCTGACCTGTCGATGTGCTGAGAGGCAAGCAGCAGCAGGAACAAAAAAGTCAAATAGGAGGCTGTGTGGCAGATAAACTTGATAAATGGCTTCCTGATGAATAGTCCGAGTGGGCTTTTGGGAGCTATCAGGTAGCACACAGAGAAGACAGGAAAAAGAAGTCCTATGATGAAACATGTCACCATCTTCACTGCCCAGTGTCTTCTCCTCCAGCCTGGAAACTCGTCATACCAGCGAGATGCCAGCAGCTGTTGACAATTGGGCTGGGCAACAAACTAAACAGAAGGGAAAGGAAGAGGAAAAATAAGTCACAGTTACATGGAGTGGCCTCAGTTCATCAATAAGAACACAGCTGGGATATTTAAAGACAGAAATGCTGTTTCACATAGTTTTACATTTAAGCAATCAAAAGGCCTTAAGTCATTCTGTGAATAAAGCCAATGTATTGAATATTTATTCTACCCAAGGCACAGTATGACATGTTTAGTGAGACACAACTGAAGTCAAAATACTATGGCTGCACTTGAGGAAGCAAAAATAGAACTGGGGAATAGGAATATGCAAAAGATACACTGATAAGTGAACAAAGCAGTTTACAAAGATACACACCTATATAACATATATAAGAATATATAAATGTGGCTCTTTTTTGATATAGTTATTATTTCTTGGTTGCAACACTATACTTAATTTTTATTTTTATATTGTATGTACTTTTAACAATTTTCTGTAATAGATATTTATTACTTTAATCATCAGGAAAAGCAAACAAACTTTTCTTTATGAGGTAAAAGCTAAATATACTTTTAATTGGGTTGAGGCAATATGAAAAACAGATGAAAGAAGATAATATTCACCAGAATCATCATAGCCTAATTCAGTATAAACAATGCAAACACCTTCCTAAGTATACCTAATTACCTTATACAAAACATTTCACAGACATGACTCATTCTATCCTGACAACATTTTAGAGATGTAGCATGGACACTACTTACTGTATGTTAAGGAGGTTACATATCTATCAAATTACAAGATGTTTGAATATCTGGTCCAGGATTTTTTTCCTCAATATTTCTTTTTTTCCTCAGTATTTCTCAGATTCTATTTCTGAAACTTTCTCATTGGGATGGTCAGTTAAGCAATATATGAATTAAGAGAAAATTGTATCTTTCAGATGGAACAGTCCAAGAATGCTTCCACTTGGACGTACTTGTATAAGTAGAAAAAGAAGATAAAGGCAATCCATGGCAAGATATCATGGGAGAATGAGAGCATAACCTGGTGAGAAAGTGTATAGTGGGATTAAGTGATGCCCTATGGACAGTTCTGATTGAAGGAGAGCTGTAAGTTCCTTGTAAGAGACTTGGAAAAGTTCTGTTGGCATAATAAAACAGGCTTACTCTAAAAACAAACTTAGTGCTTTTTCCTTTTACAGGTCTCTCCACCCAACTCCACATTTCCCATCTTTCTTCTTTAGTTCTAAGCCATATGGCTGTCCTTTAGGCAAGACTTCTTCCTTTCTCTTTTCTGATGGTAAGCAAGCAAGCAGTCTCTGGATAGGCAGAAAGGGTGCTTTGTTTGGGGATGAAGAAAGAGATGAGGTGACATTCAAAGAGTAATCCAACAGTTGAGGTGTTCAACCATTTGGATTAGATGAATAATGGTTTTTCATGCAACTGTTTCTCTTCATCTTGTCTTGCATATCTACTTATCAACGTATATAGTGGGCAAATAAATATGCAAACAACTGAATTTGGTTTATAATAATGGATTCAGTAAATACAGATAAAACCAGATAAAGTGGTATAGTTTTAAGGCTGGGATAGGGAGGACTCTCCTCATTATCTTGTATGGCACTTACTTACGGAAATTTCAAGCTCTGTAAACAGTCAAGCTAAATTTTATTCCAGACAAAGCCAGGTATTTGAAAGTCAAAATAGAGTTTTTGCTTTATGTAACTGTAGAGTACTGACAAACAGTGGTTTAGGTCGTTAACAAGCACTGTTCTCTTTAAGAGTTTTATTTTTTCCCCCACATAATCCTTTCCATCAGCATTTGATAAAGAAATCATAGTCTACCATCTTCTTTCTTTTTTTTTATTCCCCATGGAATAAAATATTTTTAGTAGTATTAAACTTTAGGACAACTGAAATGTCTTGATAAAAGAGAGTTAAGAAAGCCTATGGGAAATGCAAGATATAACAAGAAGTTGCCATCATCTTATCAGTATTCATACATTGACAAAACACTATAAGGGACTAAGTACTAAGTAACTCATTCCGTGCATGCAGAAAGAGTAAAAGAAAGATGTGTACTTTGTTCACTACAGTCTAAGTGAGGTCTTGGATTCAAACTCTGCCCTTTCTGGTCAAAATCTCACTACAGCATGGGGCACCTGAGGACAATCAAACAGAGAACTTTCTTAGGATAATTTAAGATTTGTTTGAATTAATATTTCTGCTGTGAATACATACATATATACCCCATAAAATTACCTAAAAGAAGCAGAGTTTAATCCTCGTAGAACACCTGCCATTGCAAAGTGCTAGGATAGCCATGATTTTGTATTTATGTTTCATTCTTAAAAGTGCTTTTTCTTTCTTTAGTTATTGAAAGTATATACAGTGCTTAGTAAATGAACAGTATACGTAATTTTACATTAAACACAGACACAGGGAGGTTGTTGCAGAAGTACAAAATATGGAGAGGAATAAGAAGAGCAGGAGTGAGTGTACATAATACACAAGGTTCCCCAAATGTGGATGTTATTTGGCTATGTATTTGATCTAATCATAGGATTGAAATAAACCAAAAAGTATTCTGAGAATCATTGTAAATCCACATACTCTTGTGGTAATTTCACGTCACCTTTCAACCAAACATGTTCTTTACTTCTCTATACCAGCATTCTCTAAATTGTATCCCAGTAATTAATAGATTTTCCATGCAAAAATGGGTTTGGTGGTTAAATCAGTTATCAAATTAAGGATTGAAATAATTAAAATTTTATATTACAGGATTTTTCAGTCTTCAATTGCTAACATAGATTAAATCACTTCAATTATCTCTTGTCCCTCTTTCCCTCCCTCCCTCCCTCCCTGTCTTCCTTCTTCCCTTCTTTCATTCCTTCCTTCCTCCCACCCTCCCTTCCTTCCTCTCCCTGTGTCTTTTTCTCTGTGTCTGCCTCCCTCTCTGTTTACCTGGATTACTTGGAGTAATGCTTAGCTTTACTTCAACTCCCTCTGAAGGACACCCTCAGAGAGGGGCCACCTGATTCTTTGACAGTGGCCACCAGTCCATTCCAGCAATGCCCTCTCCAGGTGGCCCATCACATTGCCTGCAGTGTGCTGGGAGCCTACAGCCCCCACCTCCTACGCCATCTTTCTGCTGCACTATGAGTCATAAGAGGAACTACCATCTTCCGCACCATTCCAGGATTGGGAGAAGCGAGGTTTGTTTTTAGACACAATTCATTACAGCCCTTCTTTCTCTAGAGTTGTTGGCCAATTCCAGCACAACTCCTGCCATCCCATTAAAATTCATATTAAAACACGAAAACTTTCAAATTCACATTTGTGCTATGCACTTATAAAGTATGCTGTGAAAACAATTTTAAAGACTTCCCATCTCTTTCGATAACCTTTAAAAAGTTTGAAAAGTCTGATCTCATAATTATTTATAGAATCAATGAGTCATGGGATTCCAAATATTGAAGACACTGTGAAAACCATTGAATCTAATCTCATTTTTACAAATAGAATAAGAGAGATCCAGTATCAATGATTTAAAATTAACTACTAGAAATATGAAAGTTCCAAACCATAACAGCAACAAAGGAGAACAAAAAGGAGGATAAATCTGGAAAGCATATAAAAGCAAAACAAAACCAAATAAACAAGATACTTCACTACATTGTATTAGTCAGTTTTCATACTGCTGATAAAGACACACCTGAAACAGGGCAATTTACAGAAGAGGTTTAATGGATGCACAGTCCCATGTGGCTGAGGCCTCACAATCGTGGTAGTAGGTGAGAGGCATGTCTCACGTGATGACAGACAAAAGAAGAGAGCTTGTGCAGGGAAACTCCCCTTTTTAAAACCATCAGATCTCATGAGACTTGTTCACTATCATGAGAACAGCATGGGAAAGACCTGACCCCATGATTCAATTATCTCCCACTGGGTCCCTCCCACAACACGTGGGAATTATGGGAGCTACCATTCAAGATGAGATTTGGGTGGGGACACAGCCAGACCATATCCAGTATCTAGAAAAGTGAACTAACATATTGTGTATGGACAAAGTAAGCAGAAAATAATTTAAAATATATAAAACAAATAAATCAAAGTAACTATGGATCAGATTTACTTAGTATTTGTTTTTCTTCATCGTTTCAGTTTTTCAATGCATTTTTCTAGTTTAAAAAGTTGTACACAAAGTTCAGACTGTAGTCATTCTCTATAGGAAGAAAATCCAAATTCTGGGAACAACCATCCTGGTGACTTTATCTGTCCTGACTGCATCAGAGTCACAAGGAAGTCTCAACTGACTGCCGAGTGATTATAAAGAGAGTTGAAACTTTGGATTGGCTGTATCATAGTGATTTACATAAGGGCAATCTGATTCCTTTGCTCTAAAAGAACCACAAATTCATATACACACCAGTGTGCTCTGGGTATTACTATATATTCTTTAGCAATTCAAAAATAATCTGCATGGGGGGAGGAGTTATTTCCTCTGCCAGAATGCTTTTCAAAAACTCATTTTATAATGCTGATAGCAGGGTCTAAGGATTATTTACAGGCAGAAGACCTTCAGGGAATTAATTTTTTCCATAGCTGAAAAATATATATTTTTAATCTTTTACTTCATCCCCTACATCCCTCGTGGCCTCCAATGACTTTTAAATGTCTCTGTCTCTCCCTGCTTCCTGGTGATACCTCTGGTCATGTTCTTCATTAAACAATTCTTCTAGTCCCTCTGAGCATAGTCATACCACATGATTAATTGGACCCACCGGTTTCATTAATCAAAACATTATTTTCATCTGCCTTTGCAGGACAGGTGAAACACTAGTAAAGCCAATAGTATTCAGCATCATATATGAGTCTGAGAGTGGCCAGATAAGTGAGGAGAGTGCCATGATATGTAAGAACCACATAAATCTGTATTCTGGGAACTCAAAATACATTGGGACTAATTATGTAACTGGATAACTTCATACAGAGCATTATATAACTTGTTTAAAAAGAGGTATAGGGTATATAAGAGTATGTCTGACATGAAATAAACTGAAAATTTAAGAAAGGAGGTGGAATTGGTTAGTTAAGCCTGAAATAACAGATAGATTTCAACAGTGACAGCTTTGTAAGTGAATGTGTTTTATGTTAGATTAAAAGAATTTCATGTTAAAAACATGGGGATAGAGATAAGTATACTCAGATGAGAAATGTCGTGTGCTAGAAGGTTGTAACCAATTGTAGATATACTAGAGATGAAATGTAAAGGCAAACTGTGACAATATTTTGGGATATGGATGAAAATATTTGTTGAGGACATGCTTGAGTCTAAATTGCTGCAACTCAATTTGTGGCCTGAGGCCAGTAAGATTGAAATCAACAGGAAGGCTGTTAGAGATGGAGAATATCAGGTCCCACTTCAAATCTGCTGAACACAAATCTGCATAGCATGATTCCTATGAATGTTAAAACTTGATAAACACTGGTTTAAAGGATTTGATGTCTAACGAAATTACCTATAGCTCCGTTGTATCTGATAAATATTCAAAGAGTAGTTTCAATTCAGCGTAAATATATATTCTAATGTCTACAAAGTAAGCAGTATACAGCTGACCCCGAAACCCTGGGAATGTCTGTGTGTGTATATGTGTATGTGTGTGAGCGTGCACGAGTTCTTGAGTGATAGGGACGAGCCATACAGGGGTGGTTCTCAAAATTGAGCAAGCAGCAGGATCACCTGGAGGCTCATAAAACACATGAGCCCCACCCCAGTGTCTGATTGATTCAGTAGGTACAAGGTGGGGCCCTAAACTCTGCATTTTGCCCAGTTCTCTAGGTGACTCCAAGGACTTTTTTTTTTTTTTTTGAGACGGAGTCTCCCTTTGTCGCCCAGGCTGGAGTGCAGCGGCGCAATCTGCGTTCACTGCGAGCTCCACCTCCCGGGCTCAGGTCATTCTCCTGCCTCAGCCTCTGGAGGTTGCTGGGACTAAAGGTGCCGGCCACCACGCCCGGCTAATTTTTTGTATTTTTAGTAGAGACGAGGTTTCACTGTGTGAACCAGAATGGTCTCGATCTCCTGACCTCGTGATCCGCCTGCCTCGGCCTCCCAAAGTGCTGGGAGGACTAACTTTTAATAACCACTGCCTTACAGAAAGACCTTTGAATAATGTGGGATAGTCTTCTAGTTTTTCTAATGTTTACTATTTTCCTGGTTTTTGCTTTCCTCATTTAAAGTCAACCTGCTTATTAAGGTTATCAACAAGCAAATTTAGCTCTGCAAAGAAGCCTTTAAAGGGAATTGCATAGAAGTCACACATCAAGCAGATATTCTATGGTGTAGTTTAGTATAATATCTAATTACAGGAATAAACACACAAATATCAACAATAATCCCCACCAAATCACTGAACTCTTGTGCAAGTGGAAAAGCTGAACACAGTGTAATCGCAAGCAAAGGATGATAGCTGACTAATTCACCATTAATCATGGATACCAATAGGGGACTTAAACCAGTGTTAGACAGACTGGGCTTCAGTGGGCATGAGAAACATGAGTAGGCAATAAAGATCCTGGATAAAAAAGAAAGAAAATACCTACACCTAGTTTCTCACAGATATTAACCCTATGCACCACCATATGCCTTCATCATGACTCCAAAGTGATATGGCAAATCTACTGTACTTTGTATAATGTATTTGGATATTGTAGGGATTAAGAGCACATAAGCCTTAGAAAAATCCCATTGGGATTTGAACCTTAGATTGCTGCTTCCTGATTGTATGAGTATTAATAAATTATTAAATTATTATTGTGTCTTTTCCCCAACTTGTAAAATGGGGATAGTAGAAACACTTATCTCACAGGGTTATTGAAAAATTAAATGAATTAATATATGAAAAGTATGAGTTCCTAGGTCATAGTATATGTTCAATAAATACTATCACCATTATTGTATATAAACACATGTTTACACACATAAGGACATATGTATATACACATATGTCCCTATACGTATACAATAACTTATAGACATATATACCCAAGTGTATAATGTGTGTTCACTTTCAGCATAATAATAATTAAAAGATTTATTCAAGGAAATTACATTCACAAGATAATAATAACTGAAGCATAAGGGAATATCAATAAGATAACTAGTTGCCCAATTAAGTTTTTTCAGCCTTGTTAAAAGGCAAAAAATCAATAAAGCTTTAATCAAATCTGAGAGACATTGGCTAAAATGCTTGAGAATAATGAAGAAGACTAATTGATAAACTACAGATTCTATTCTCTGCAGACTCTCTTGGCCAACAAGTGCCCTGGCTCTATCAAGTTCAAAAATTTCCTATCCAGTCATAAAATCACCTTAGCATTTTCTTAAATATACGTGTTAAATTCAGATTTGCAGATCAGGATTCAAGGAAGAGCTAAATGCATATTACAGGGGCACCACATTTGATGTCACATAACCAGAAGGGAAGACGATAACTAAATTTCATATGATGATAGTGTTGGTGAGGCAGAAGCTGATTCAACTTCTGAAACCATTCCTGAGTCTGCATTCAAAATTGGTTTGGCAATTGATCTGAGACGATGAGTGAGCAGTAATGGAAAGTTGAAAATGAGAAAGGTAAAGGAAATAAAGCATATGTGTGTGGGTGATAAACCCAACATTGAACTTAGCAAACAAAATAGCAAGCAAACAAAACCCAATTTAGGTGGTAGGAAGGTCGAGTCAATAAATAATGTTTGTTCTTTGAAAATTATAAAGGGTAGCAGTTGGTACAAAGTCTACCTCTATTCACCAGTACCCTTCTCAGAGCACATATACATTATTCCAAACTATTATGGAAAATAGATGAAAATAATGCTAGTTATTTCTAGGTAGTTACCTAGATGCTTTCTTAAAACTAGAATAGAGGTGTGGAGGCAGAAAATTATACTGTACTGAAGAAACGACCATTTGACTTTTGAATCATGTAGGTAATAGATGAAAATGGTGGATAGAAAGCAGTGAGGAAGTCTCAGATCCTGGCCTTACATGAATGGGCTGGTTCTCCAGTCTCTAATGAGCCACTGACATTTTCCACATAGTGGAGTGGCATGTTCAGAACTTGTGTTTCACTTTTAATTAAAGTCTCCCGGAGAGACTCTTACTGAAGAATGAACACTGAAGAATGCCAGAGATTTAGGTCCCAAAACTGAAGGAACTGTGCCTTTTCACTTTGGACATCTTCTTGGATCTCTTTGATCTGAGCCTCCTGACCTTTACTGACTAGGGAAGGAGGAAAAGTTAACAGTCCTCATGTCTTCAAGCTTCAATGCTAGCATTCTTTCTGTCCTAAAATAAAGATTGTATTTCTTGCCCTACTATCTTCCAGTAGGGCAAGAATTCAGAAAGGAAAAAAGAGACAGAATGGGAATGAATACTAGTTGTTCTTATGAAATAAAATGATATAAACATTTTGCTTTTCCCTTCTCTATTCCTTTTAACATAATATCAAGACCTATTGTTTTAGAGAAAATTAAATTGTTCAAAACCTTATAAAATAGGAAACTCATTTCATACCTTCTTTCCAGAATCAAAAGTTGATATCACAGAATGGAGTTTTTCTCTACCCATCTAATTTATACATATAAATAATATATGTGAAGGGTTATATTTGTTTCCAATGTGTTAGGTCCTGGAAGCAGAATTTTAAAACTGTAGCCTTAGGGTCAAGAATAAATTCACTTCCTTTTATGCTCTCCAATCTCTTTTCTGTCTCCCTGACAAAAGCTCTGCAGACTATCTTGGCTGACAAATTTTCTGGGCTTAAAAAAGATCATAATAATACTCAGTTTTTAAATGATCTGTTAGTTGAGGTTGGAATTAAATTAGTCTATAATATACAGAGAAAAAGTTACGTATTTTGGAAACAGCAGAGTCCACACAGTCACCCACCTCTCAGGTTGTGCTATCTGCTCCAACTTGTATGGCAACAGAAGGGGCAACTGCACAGAAACGACACATGAAAGAGCCCCCAAAAAGAGAAAAACGGCCAAAAAGAGTTATACTTCCCTATAATTCTGTCAGTCTTTGATATCATTTTCACAAAGCAGATAGGAATATGGAGTAAAGTATTTGTCAAATGGAAGTTATCCTTTGGCATCATTTTATTTTTTATTCTTTATTGGCTCATCTAATTGTCACTGATTCCTGCTGATCAAACATCTGGGCTGTTCCTCCCTGGCTGCACCATCTCTCCAGCTCCTCTGCCATCTCTCTCATCTAGGTGTTTTATTTTTTACAAGGGTTATTGAATAATGAGCTTCTCTCTCTCATTCTGTTTTTAAACAGCCTAAGTTATGTTCCTAAAAATGAGGCATGTATCATTTCCTCTCCCTCATCATTGTCATTTCCAGCATTTCCACTTGCCACACGTGCAAGCGTTGCTTGTTCCTATCCTGGTCTCTGTGGCCTTCATGCTAGTTTCCTGAGAAAATGCACATCCCAATAAGTAAGGACAAATCATGAGGCAAGGTGAAGGATAACTTGAAAATAAGGAACAAACTACTGTACACGAGCATATTAGTCACTGAAAATTTAGACCTATAACCATCAATAGTTCAAAGGAATTCAACCTGCAACCCAAAGAATCTGCATATGAATAAGGACTTCACTGATTATTTTCTGACCAAAGGTACTGCTATTATTGTGGATATTGAAATGTTTTATATATAAACTGTATCTCCATATGGTATAGAGATTTTATTAAAATTTATTTGCTCGTTGTGTTAGTTCCTAAGAGCTGCCGTAAAAAAGTACCATAAATTAGGTGGCTTAAAACAACATGATTTTTTTTTTCTCACAGTTCTGAAAATGTGAATTCTAAAACCAGAGTGTTGGCAGTGCCATGCTTTCTCTGAGACTCTGGGTAGAATCTTTCCTGGACTTTAGCAACCTTCTGGTAAGTGACTGTGAATTCAAGGCATTCCTTGACTTGATGGCTATGTCATTCCAATCTCTGCCTCTGCCATCACATGGCGTTCTTCCTGTATGCCTCATTTCACATCATCTCTCTTTTTATAAGATAACCAGTCATATTGGAGTAAGAGTCTGTCCCACTCCAGAATGACCTCATCTTCAGTAATTTCTTGTGCAATGATCTATTTCCAAATAAAGTCACGTTCTGAGACAGGCACTTGGGGTTTAGACATTAGCATATCTTTTTGCCAGATACAATTTAAAACATAATGTCGACAGTTACTCATTTTCTAGTAGTTGTCTAGTATATAGTTTTTGACTCTATAGTTTACATTAAAATTGTTATTTCAAATGTTCCAAATGTATTTCAAGATCATAAATAATTTTAAAACCTAGATAACATTGTTTATAACACTGTTTTATTAAATATGATTGTTAGCCCAAATTAACATTCTGGAAAAATTGAAGAAATATCACAGTGGTGAATTGTGGCCTTAGATCCCTGTCTTCCAAACTATTCAGTTTTCCTCTGTTTCTTATATCATATTTTTAAATTTTTCTTATTTTGTCACAAGGATGGATAATAAATTGCAATAAATAAAAGAAACAAGGAAGAGAAAAGTATCAATAATGTTATGAAATGAGGGGACCCTACACATAGGCAGTCAGCTGTACACATAATGCAATTTTTGAAGGTCTGAAAAAGGTCATATATCTAAAATCATCTCCTATATCAGTCCTCTGTTACAATTAAATCTTCCTAAGAGCTTTCTGAAGACTTGCATATTTTAACTGGAATAAAACATTACATTGCTTAGACAAAAAAGGAATTAAGCAACTAGTACATAATTGTCATCTAGTGAAGACAGGGCTTTTATGCAATGGGATGAAAAAAATTGAAGGCTGGAATAAAGAAGGGTCATAAGGCTTTAATGTAGTCCAGCACTGTACCCTTAGTAAAGAATTCCAGGGATGTAGGAGAAAATATATGTATAAGAATTGTCTGAGAGAAAACATCTGAAAGGTGGTAGTTGTATGTACTAGGACTCTCCAATATAAGAAAAACTTTTAGTATAGTTGCGCTTGGTTTCATCACATTCCTAAGGTTGAGTTATCCACATAGCTCTTCTTTTGGAAAATTGCTGCTTGAAAGTCACACAGATACATAAAATTCAATAAGTTCACAATTTAATTAACATTTTGGATCATAACACTGTTTACCCATCTGTGTTCATTGTATTGATAAGTAGTACAACATCTACCTAGATGAAAGATGAACTCTTCTCCATCCACTCATAGAATAAGTTAAGATTTAGAGAGTTTCTACCATCCAAAAAACCTGTATTTTGTACCTCAGCTTCTCCCCGATCAAGTATAATTAACCAAATATAATAATGAGGAAACAAAAAAACTCAAATAAAAAATGGGGACCAAAATTTGAAGAGACAGCATCAGAAGATATATAGACGGCAAATAAGCCATAAAAACATGATCAACATCCGTTGCACATTAGGGAAATGCAAATCAAAGTCACAATGAGGTATCACTGCGTACCTATTAGAATGGCTAACATTTTAAAAAAATCTAACCAAAACATGTTGATACACATTTGCAGACACTTAAACTCTCATACATTGAACAACAAAATATAAATAGCCTTTTTAAAAAAGTTTGCATTTTGGTTTGGTTTGTTTTTAAATTAAATATACATCTACCAATGATACAGCCATTCTTATTCTAGGCATCTATCCAAAAGAAAATAGAAACTGAAAAAGAAAATAGAAAATAAAAATTTATGTACATAAAAATATTTGACTACAAATATCATAGTAGCTTTTCTGTAATAACCTCAAACTGGAACAAGCCAAATGTCCACCAACCCAGGAATGGATAAGCAAAATATGGTATATTCATATAATGGAAGATTAGTCAGCAATGTAAAGGAATGAACTGTTGTATTGATATACACACATGGTTGAATATTTTTTAAATTATGCAGAATGAAAGAAGCCAAGGGAAAAAAAGAACACATACTGTATAGTTTTCATTTTCTAGAGTTTATACAAATGAAATTAATCTAGTGACGGGCAGCAAATCAACAGTTGCCTACGGAGGAATGGGGAGGGTGCCAGGAAGAATTATGAAAGAGCAGAAGTGACCTGTGATGGTGATGGATGTGTTCGCTATCTTAATTTGGTTATGTTTTCACAGGTGTATACATTTTACAAAAACTTACCCAAGTATTCACTTTAAATATGTGCAGTTAATTGTATGTCAATTTTGCTTCAATAAAGTTGCTATAAAATAAGTCTGGCCGAGCGTGGTGGCTCATGCCTGTAATCCCAGCATTTTGGGAGGTCAAGGCGGGCAGATCACTTGAGGTCAGGAGTTTGAGACCAGCCTGGCCAACATGGTGAGACCCCGTCTCTACTAAAAATACAAAAAGTAGCCAGAAATTGCTTGAACCCAGGAGGCAGAGGTTGCGGTGAGGTGAGATCACGCCACTGCATTCCAGCCTGGGCAACAGAGCAAGACTCCATCTCTAAATAAATAAAAAAATAAATAAGTATTAAATAAATAAATAATACAAGTCTGTTCCTATTTTGCTGGTACAACAAGCACATTGAGGATTATCAACCTCTAATTTGTTGCCAATATTATCAAGTCAGCCTCTTTATCTCTTGTATTCACCTCCTTATTTTATATCAATATTCCCCCTTAGTTATCATGGAATATCATCATAATAAAACATCAGATGCATGGGAATTTAAATTAGTACAGTCATTATGGAAAATAGTATAGAGGGTCCTAGAAAAGTAAAAATAGAACTACCATATGGTCCAGCAATCCCACTACTGGGCATATATCGATAAGAAATGAAACTATTATGTCCAAGAGATATCTGCACTTCTGTGTTTTTTGCAGCAGTATTCACAATAATCAAGATATGGAATTTCAACCTAAGTGGCTATCAGTGTATCAAAGGATAAAGAAGCTGTGGTATAGATATATACTAGAATATTATTAAGCCTTATGAAAAGATGGAATTTCTGTCATGTGAGACAACATGGATGAAACTGAAGGACATTATGTTACGTGAAAGAAGCCAGACATAGCAATACAGTTACAGCATGATCTCACTGATATGTGGAATCTTAAAAACTTGAATTCACAGACACAGAGAACAGAATGGTGATTACCAGGGGCGGGATGGTGGGGGCAGGTTTGAGGAAGATGTTGGTCAAAGGGTGCAACATTTCAGTTAGATAGGAATAAGTTTAAGACATTTGTTGTATAATGTGGTGACTATAGTTAATAACAATGTTATTATATTGTTGAAGATCTTTGAGAGTATATTTTAAGTGTTATCACCACAAAAAAAGATAAGGATATGAGGTAATGCATATGTTAATGAGCCCAATTCAGCCATTCCATAATGTATGCATATTTCAAAATATGTTGTAATCAATAAGTATATGCAGTTTTTATTTAATTAAAAAAAGAAATGAACCTCTTTTATGAAAAGAAAATCATATGCATGACTCTCTAGGCCTAACTCAAATCAGTCTTTGAGTTCCTCTCCTTCTAACCCACGCACCATTCTGCTGAGATGGTGGGCCTTCCAGCATGCATATTTACCTGCATCTTTCTCATTTAAAACTCTGAACTATTTCATAGTCCCCAGGAAACAGCCCCAGATAGCTCCTTTACCACACCTTCTCTGCCTTCCCTTAGCCCTACAAGGCTACACTTCAGGCATACACACCACTCAAAGTGCTTTAACCATGCCTGGGCCTTCCTCACCGTTACAGGTTTGTGTATAGTATACTGATACATTTGCCTGGAATTATCCATCTCCTGATTTTTCATGATGAATTCCTATTGGTCTTTCAACTCCGCTTCAGATTCCCCTCGTTACTTCCAGAGTTAAATGTTCTAAGTACTGTTTTTTTTACCTTAAACATACATTTACAATTGCACCTAGCCCCTATATCTCCAGCATTATAATTAGGAATTATAATGAGATATTTGAAGAAGATCTGTCACTTTTCATCACTTAATCCCTAGCACTAGTGCCTGACACTGAGATGTCAATGACTATTTACTCAATTGAAACTGCAGAACATAGCAAAAGGCTTATGGGTCTATTTAGTCAGGCATTAACTGTTCATGTAAGTTCCGCAGAAAACCCTGGTTGAAGTCAATAACCTCAACAACAAGAAGGACACTTTATATTTTTACGCCTATTTCTAGAAGTTACACATATAACTAGCTTCTTCTCCCTCTTCTTAACATAATGTGAAATAGTCCAGGCAGCTTCCCAGGAGATCCACTGTGTTGCTTGAGGGTGGGGTAAGAAGGCTGCCTCAGTCCAGGTTAGAAGTCAGTGCTTAGAAGCTATTAAAAATCAAGTTTTTCTTGGAAAGTACATCTTTACAATGAGCAGAAAGTCAGAGTATTTTAAATAGTTGACAAGGAAATACATTTCAGAGTAACGTGTTTTTATTCTACAGGAATTGATGAAAGAAGGACAGGACTCAGAAGTGGCAAATCTGGTATTTAATATTCTTCAATCCTCTTGATACTGTTTAAAATACAATAATGATATTTTTCCTCACTATGCTTTTCTTGTGTAAACAGACATATGCATGTCTAATGAAAAAATGTAGTTTCTACAAAAAGCAAGCCAGTATTAAAGAATTTGTGTCTTTGAATATAATTCTATTAATGATGTCTAAACATTGGGAAGAAATATCAACATTCAACTCACATAGGAAAATATTGATGTTAAAAATACACATATAAGAACTATTATTTTTTATAACCCTTAGTCTCTACAGATTATTATTCACTACTCATATCAAATTTGAAATATTTCAAAAGTAGATGCAAAGTTTTATTCTCTTAGGCTGTCATGAACATATACCATAGAACATATATGAATACACTAAAGCAACTTGTATGTTTTGAGTAGGAGATTTCAATACTCAATATCACTCTCTTCCAAGATGTAAACTCCATTTCCCAAAGTTAAAAGCTTCTGTAATACAATCTATTTGTAATTTAGGGACTGTCTCTAAAAGGCTTTCAATAATTATCTTTCAATATCACAGTCACAAGACATGAATAGAGTATTTAGTAGTTAGTTATGTATATACAATCTGATTACAAAGTCCAAGGCAAATTCTAAAATAAGCCTCTTATATAGAAAAAGTTCAGTTTTATAGTTTCCTATGTCAGTACCAATATCCCTTCAAACTCCTTCCTACCACCACCGTAACTACCACAATATGATTCAGGCAGTCCTATAGACAGTAAGCAGTGACACTTAATCCTCTTGCTATTCGCAGATACCCAAATTTCGTATCTACTTTGCTTGCAGTGGAACCAAGACTATGCTTCTAGAACTCCGTATATTAGCTAGGAATGGTGTGATTAGGAGATGAAAGAATTCATACAAAATTACAGCTAACTGATTCATCTTACTCTTTCATTTTCACTTAAGAAATGATAAAAGACAGTGAATGCCAGAGATTTAGGTCCCAAAACTGAAGGAACTGTGCCTTTTCACTTTAGACATCTTCTTGGATCTCTTTGATCTGGGCCTCCTGACCTTTACTGACTAGGGGAGAAGGAAAAGTTAACAGTCCTCATGTCTTCAAGCTTCAATGCTAGCATTCTTTCTGTCCTAAAATAAAGATTGTATTTCTTAGTTCAAACAGAAAAGAGGCCTCCATGCTTGATAGTAAATAGAATTAAAATCTTAGCAATAATAAACATAATCATAATTAAAAATGCCTGTTTTCTTTTTGTACCTAGACTTTCTGTGGAAATAAATAAAAGCTATAAGGAGATTTAAAAATGCTCAAGAATTTCTTGCTAAGTTCTTCTCTAGTGCTGGAAAGTCCATTTGATAGCAAGCAGAACCTATCTGCTTCATATCATCTAGACATATTATTACCAAATGTGAGTAACTATTTAACCACCTCCAAACTTTACAATGCAATTTTTGGTGCATCATACATATGCTAAATGTAGTCAAAATATTTACTTATATTTCTGTCAGGATAAATGTACTTTACCGAAAACATTGTTGAAAGCTGAAGACAGTGGGAACGTTTTTTCCTTCCCTAATTTCAGGAAGACTATGATGTATATTCTGGACATTTCTGTAGGCACCTATTTCCCTGATCTCAAAGGAATTCAAAAGTCACAATAGGAAATGTTTTCATATCTACCCTTGGAAATTTAAGAATTTTAGGCAATGCTCTAAAATTATATATATATACACACACACATATCCTTAAATTATATATAGTTATATATATATACACATATATCACTATATATGTATATATATAATTTAAGTCAAAAATCTTAATTTCCAGTAAATCATTATTCTACCAGTTGAAAGTAAAAAGTGAAAGTTCCAGAAAGTGTCAAAGATACTTTCTTTTTCTTTCTCCGTATACATAAACGAGATCTAACTAATCTCTACCTTCTCAGCAGGCTGAAGATGGGTTTCTCATTTAGAAAGGACTAGAGGATCATTTATGACATATTTTCCTGAGGTTGACATACTCTTGTTATTTTATTTTTACCACAATAATCTTCTGTCATATCTGTACAAGTTATAGGTCTTCCCAGAGAAGGAAATATCCACCTGTAACTGAAGTTAAGTAGAAGACAAACTTTTCCACCCTAGGAGAGTATGGAGGCTGAAAAACACTGGGGATGAACTTGAAGAGTCACATTTAAGACAATTCTTCACTATATCACTGCAGTGTTAGCTTTAAAAAATAATCGGGTATTTAGACGGAGAATATGTTTTGAGTTGAGGAATGGGAACACTCACTCATTATCTAAGAGGTAATGATAACTTCTGGTACTAAATGTTATCAGCATTCAGATTTCTGTTCAATACCCAGATTTTAAGAAAATCCAACACGTCATAAGGAACTGTAATTCACATTGAAAGGATATTAACCAAGCATAAAATATTTTATTGTAATAGTGAAGAGTATAGAATTAATATTTAACAATAACAGTACTGATAATCAACAATTATAGAACTATTAATTTAATGGGAAGGGCACAATTTTGTATTTGAAACAAATAGAGAATGATAAATGACATCCTCTTTCATTACTCACCTTTCCTCCTTCATGCATACATTTAAAACTCCAGTAGTCCCTTGTCCCCAACACTTTCTCTTCCTTATTTAACCAGTCCAATCACCACTAGACTTCCTTCTCTGTTCAGTGGCTCTCATTCTGAAAAAGCCTTCCTGAAACACCCCTCACAGTGGTGGTTTTCTTTATATGTGCATGTATCATGGGATCAACTATAATATAAAACATTATAGCTATTTACATATTTGTCTCTGCAAACTCGCATACCAATTTGATATTATTTATCTCTGCATCTAAAATTCCATTTAGAATTTCTGGTAAAGGAACATTTTTGAGAATTCTTTTAGAATAAATGAATAAACATATGAATAGTAACAGTAGAGAAACAAATTTTACCTACTGTTATCAAAATTGTGCCTGTGTTATTTTATGGCTTTAAGATTGCTACATACCACAGAAGGAGAGGCTTTTCCTATACATAGGACAGATGACAAAAGAAAGAGACACATAAGTGATAAGATATTGTTTGTCAAAGAAGTCAAAGATATACAGCACAGTACTGGCTTAGATAGTCTATCTGAAGCATTAGGAAGAATATTATTTTCTCAGCAAATAAACATGATCATGAAATATAGAAAAAGAACTGTTTGCTTTAATTCTGTTACAAATTAATTACTGATTTCTAACCCTTATTGGATTCTCAGACTTCTACTCTCTTGGTTTATGTAAACATTAAGAGATTAATCAATGATCCCCAGCTTAAGCATAAGACTTGAAGTATCAACAAAATAAATGTTGACTGTGACTGTTTTAATATGCGGAGTTTGAAGAATAAAGTAAATCGAGAAATGCATAAAAATTTGTTTATTTATTTTTGGTTGCTTCTCCTTCGTTTAAAAAGAGTTGTTTATTTAAATCTCTCAGATTTTAAAAGGGTGCTTTTACCTACACCACACAGAAAAAGTACTTCATGAGATTATCTCATTCCTATTTTTCAACTATGGTTGAATGCATTTTATAACTGTGGTATGGAAATTATTGGTTTTCACATCAAAGAGAAAGACACAGCTTAGAAATACTAATATAAAGTAACACATGACTATTTCCTAGCACACTATATTGCTAAATACATTTCTACGTCCAAACACATTATTTGTCCCTTATTCTGTTCAAAAAAATGTTAGCTGATGATGTTCTTTAAGGGTCTTGAATCTGTCTTCTCTCTAAGGTGTAAAATCTGTGTGACTAGAGATACCTGGCCATGAATTTTATCAGTTACCGATTTTCAATTAGGAAAGGGAAAAAAGTAAATGAAGCACAAATTTTTTTTTAGTAGAAAGATAGACTATTGCTTTTATATCAAGATAATTGAGAAAAAAGCTTCTGGGGCCTCTAAGATGCTATATAATTTGTAATTAGATATTCTCTTATACCAGGCAAAGGCTGATTTTGTACTCTAAATTGAAACTTCATCAAAAAATCTTCTTCACAAAGTAACCGCAAAACAAAGTCTACTGTTGTGAATATATTAATTCTTAAGTCTACAATCTAAAAGGTCTCACAGAATGTGTTTAGATAAAATAGCACTACATATCTTTCGCTTAAAATATTTGTGCTTTTATACTAGAGGTCTACTATTGCTGCCCATTTTGAAAAGCTGCTTTTTGTTTGCATTCTACAGATTCACAAATAACTTTTTGGAATAGAATATAAAGATAATATATTCCATAAATTATTTTAACATCGTATTAAATGGATGGTCAAAGAAATGGTTATTTCAAACAGAACTTCTCTGCAACATTTTCTAAGGGTTTATGGTATAAGCAATGATAGTACTTTCAAAATAGTTAAGTATGGTACAAATATTGTGACAATTAGATCTTAACTGTATTCAATGTGAAGTAATTTATTAATTACAGAATAAACAAATCCACGATTCTAGTGTAAAGATTCCTGATTTCTGTTACATTTAAAGTTTTATTCCCTGCATTCCCAGAATAAATGAGTCACCAAAATGTGAATACATTTGAAGTTCACTTTAATTATTTTCACTACCACTCAAGATATAAGCCTCTGTAAGATATAGCAAAGATATCTAAGAAAAAAATATGGTAATCTGTAAAGAGATTTAAGGGAAATAACTTTCTATATTTCTTTCCATACTTTTTTACTTTAATACTTGGCTTGTTTACCTTGACCAGTAAACTATAGACATTTAATGTATGAGTCTGGTACAGTGCTGTCCCCCAAAATAAAATGTGAGCCATATTTGCAATTTTAAATGTTCTAATAGACACATTTCAGAAAAGAAAATAGAAATGGGTAAAATTCATTTTAATAATTTTAATAATGAACTTGAACATATCTAAAATTATTTTGTGGTAGGATATAAGCAATATAAACATTTATTAATGAGATATTTTGCATTCTTTTCCTTTCTTTTTTGTACCAAGCCCTTGAAATCTCATGTGTATTTTACATGTTCAGCATATTTCCATTTCGACAAACTATATTTTGAGTGCTCGACTGCCTCATGTGGCTAGTCGCTACGATACTGGAAAAGGCAGTCCAAGTGTTGTTCAAGTCATAGATGATGGATATCTTTAGAGATTTCAAAAGAACTCTCAAGAGGGTTACTGAGTACTGAATGTGGGGAACAGTAATTTTGTTGTTTCAGTGGCTGTTTGTAAGAGGTCTGTTCCAGAAGATAGTGATTGTAGTTATGACGTTGACTGCCCTTCTCTCCAAAGACTGACAAGTAGGCAGTCAACTGATGATGCCCACACTGCTTTTCACTACTACCCAATGCTACATAGTATAGGGGATTTGCATTCCTCTCTCCCACTTACAGAGCCCCTTTTATAGTGCTAAAAGAAGTTTCAATAATGGGGATCTGAAGACGTTAGAAATGGGATGTCCAGTTACCAATTTCTGTTCCTAGGATGGACTTTGGAAGAAGATAGGCCTGCCTAGACAATGATACCTACTCCTACGCATTTTTTCATTGTCACACTCTCAGTGAGCTATCACTGGTGTCAATAGTTCCTATCTTGAAAAGTAGATAGGACTGAAGTAGTTCAGCTTATCAGTCAGTGACATCTCTGTATGGCATATTTTTGAATAGGAAATCAGATTACTTTGCTCCTTGCTAATATTATCCTTAAGAGCATGGGAGAATTGGTCAGTTTTTACGTGGGAGCGTTTCACTAATGGATTGGCTTGAGAGAGGTTCTGCCAAAGGAGCTTTGTAAAACCTAATGACCTGGAAAAAGCATGTCTAGAGAAGGGTGAGAGGCTGAAATAGACGGCAGGGGGGCCAAAGATACAGCCTGCATACTAGCAAATATCTCATGTGGCTGAGATCTTAACACTGCAAATGACTTATTGTGTATTTGTATTTGTTCCTCAAAAGAGGAAGAAATGCATGAGGTTTACTTCCAACATTGAAGATGTGCCCGACTGAAAAAAGTTTAATAGACAAAACCTATGCATGCTCACACAAGCACCCTCTATGTCAGGCTAACCAAGATTTGTTGTTCTTAGAAAGTTGGAGGTACAAGGCATTGAAAAGTCATCAAGCATTTCATTTTCCAACCTTTCCATTTTTCAAACCGGAAATTGAGGACCATGGAGGTCAGATGAGTTTCCAGGGACACAAAACTAGCAGCAGAAGCAGAGTTAGGTCCTTATAGATGTGACATTGATTGGGCCTTCCTGGGTGAGGGAGAGGAGTTTTGGGATTAAGTCAACCCCAAAATGATTTAAAGATTGTATAACTGTAATTACAATTCAGTAATTACAGAATTTGCAAAACAGCTGTATTACTTATATGACCACGTACCATTTTGCATTCTTTTATGTAGATAATAAAAGGCATAAAATGAGTAATCCTGGTTTAATCAACCTCTAAAGTTTGCATGAAATAAAAGCTAAACTTTCAGTTCTAAAGTATTGGCTCTTTGTTTAAAAGGTTTTCTTTTCCTTCTCCTAATCTTATGGAGTCCCTGAAATTGTTGTAGACAGTTTCTCATTATCTGAATAACCAACATAGTCCCTTCAATGAGAAACAAATGTTGCCACAGTCTGTCTTGCATGTCTTACTTGGTATTTTGTAAAGGGATTAAAAGAATGTCTCAGTCTTAAAAAAACTGAGGAAGAAGAGTAATTTTACTTAGGATCAGGTATAATGATCTGAACATACATAATGGAAACGAAAAGGAGAAGGTGGACTCCCACCTCCCTCAAAAAATCCATGGATATTTTGTTTTTTAGTTTAGTTTTTATTCTAGAGGGTCAAGTAGAGGAATCACTTACTGATCCTAAGGATTAATAAAGCAATGTTCTCTGCTATAAGAGAGATGAGCCCAGGAAGAAGAGGTCATGCACATAGTGACCAATAAGTGGCTATATTTTTAGTAGGAATCTGTGCGTTCTTTACTTCTATTTCAACTTTCATATAAAAATTTTCTAAGTTTATCCCTATGCATTCTTTTCCTTTACTCCACGACTTTTCCTACATCCTCCATTTCTCTCTCTACTCTTATTACTGCCACCTAAGCTACCATCATTTCTTTCTTTCTTCTTTCTTTCTTTCTTTTTTTCTTTCTTTCTCTCTTTTCTCTCTCTCTCTCTTTCCTCTCTATTCCTTCCTTCTTTCCTTTCTTTTCTTTCTTTTCTTTTTTTGTCTTACTCTGTCACCCAGGCTGGAGTGCAGGGGTGTGACCTTGGCTCACTGCAACCTCTGCCTCCTGAGTTCCAGCGATTTTCCTGCCTCAGCCTCCTGAGTAGCTGGGACTACAGGTGTGTGCTGCCATGCCCAGCTAATTTTGGTATTTTTAGTAGAGACAGGGTTTCACCGTGTTGGCCAGACTGGTCTCGAACTCCTGACCTCAGGTGATCAATCCACCTCGGCCATACAAAGCACTGGGATTACAGGCATGAGCCACTGTGCCGGGCCTACTTCTTATCTGACACATTTCAGTTACTTGGCCCACTCTATTCTACACACAACACCTAAACTGATCTTTTCAAAGTCACACATTTAATCATGACACATAGCTGCAGAAAATCTTTTAAAAGCTTCTTTTAGCATTTAGGATAAAAACTAAAATTCTTAAAGAGGACACGCCCGATCTCACCTCTGCATACCACTCTCTGGGGTTAGCTCACCTACTGGCCCTGCTCTGTGCTCCAGCCACACTGATTTCTGCCATCAAAGTATCACCCCACGTGATGCTCCCTTTGCCTATAATACTATTTGTAACCCCTCACCACTCCTTTACCTCCTTTTTTCTGCTATTCAGTCAGTCTTCCTAGTTGAGATTCCCTCTGGCGTTGTTATATTGCTCCGTCCATTTTTCTTCATAATGCTTTTCAAAGACTGCACTGATACTTTAATTTGAGCCATTATTTTTATATTAATCTCTCCCACTAGACCGCTAGTTACACAGGGCAAGAACTCTACTCATTCATCTCAGCATTACCAATGCCTAACAATTCCTAATACATATAGGTACACAAATAATATTTGTTTAATGAAGAATAAAGGCATGTATGCATATGTATATGCATAAATAAATTGATAAAGCAATGAGATACTTATTGCACCTCTCCTGGAATAGTTCAGAGTGTTCCCAAGAATTTGCAGGAGTCTCATGGTCTAAAGAGAGCTGAAAGCACTTGTCTAGGCCCACCTTCCAGAGTTGTCCACTTTTCTTATTCCTGGTATCTTAGACTGGATATGGCTGGAAGGTATAGTGTGAGCCCTCTGATGTTGACAAAGCCAAGAGCACAATGCCATTTGCAGGCCAGACGTGCATATCTCTATGTCAACATATAGACCTACAGGAAATCAAGGAAATTAACAAAGTAATGCATCTTTGCATAGGTTGAACGGTAGTAAATGAATAAGGGAATTTTCTATTTTAAGGAAAAAAACATGTATTGTATGAAGTGTCCAGACTCCAGAGCCAGAAAGACCTGTCTTTAAAATGCAGATTCTAAAAATAGCCACCTTTGGGGGAAAAATAAAATGAGATAAGTATGTGAAGAGCTTTTCACAGTACCAGGTGCAAAAATATTAGTAGTTCTTTCCTTCTTCCTGCCCCCCGATCCCAATGCACATATTTGCATTGAAGACATTACACAGCTTAAAGTAATTTGCAAATATTGCTGTATCTACTTGCAACTACAGTGAGAGAAGTGGGTTCACAAAGTTCAATCATACGTTGCTTTTTCTGGACACTGCATCTGACCTCATAAGGAATTATTATTCACTAGATCATAACATCACAGGCTGTTTTGTCAGATAAGACACTTGGGAAATCTACCAGTTGAAATGTGATGTTGGTCATTATCCAGAATTGGCATACATTAAAAACTGTCTATCTCTCTCCTCTTGTAACTGTATATGGAGGTTTGAATTGCTTCCTAGGAATTATCCCTGCCAACCTATGACAGATACAGCAAAGTGACTCAGAGAAACCGTGGGAATGTGCCTCAGTGCCCCACTCCATTTTAGGAGCCAAGGCATACACATAGGCATTTTGTATGTCCTTTTTAAGAGCCTCAAGACCGGATAAAACTTTGTTAGAATGTAATATGTTGTTTTTGAGTGTTTGTATTTTTACCGACTAAGAGAAACATGAAAACTTTTTTTTTCTCCTTGCTGCAAATCAAAAGCAGAGAGAAAATATTGTTTAAAACGTATCTTAATTTGTTATGTGTTGTTGGTGTGACTTCCTGCATAATTTCTTAGATGGAATAGTGCTTTGGCAATCACCTTATCCTTCAAGGTATAAAAAAATTCTAAGTACTAAAATATATGGGAATTACAAGTAAGGAGACGAACAAATTCATTAAATATGAGGTACCTTCTGTTAGAGGAGAATTTTGAATCCTAAAATTGTAAGTAAATTAAATTTAAAACTACTCACTTGAATTTGCACTTCTATTTCATACCAACTTTTCATTAGCCAAGGTTTCTTTACCATATATTTGCCAACATGGGGTAGTTCATGAAGAGAACACTGGCTTTGAGTTTCGAGTCAAGTTTTGTATAAGAAAAATTCTAGGCTGAGTTGTTCTTTTTCAAAATAAAGTTGAACTCTGAACCTACATAGTATCTTGAGGAAGTGGTTAGTACTTTGTGTATGTGGTAGGAGCGGAGGTCATTCTGAGGACATAAAAGACATTACTGCTGAAATATGAATGTTGATTCTTAAATATTTTTAACATAAAATTTCAGATAAACAGATCTTAAAAAAAAAAAAAGCCACACACTCTCTCTACTCAAGGGCTATTTTTAATCGTTAAAAGTCTCAACGAGCATGGTATTTTTAAACCAGGAAGCTGGAAGAAAACATTTTTATTTTTAAATTGTCCTTTGTGAGTTTATTTTCCTCATAGCTGCTTCTCTTGGGTAAAGCTGAGTTCTTAAAGTGTTTTTTATCGTGTTTGATATAGGAAACTAAGAGAGAAGTCTGGTGGGGATGGTGGTAAAATATCATGGACTGAATACATGTTTGTATAACCAAACGCACACTCTTTGATCTGGAGACCTACAGTAAGAGTGTAATAACACATGGAGGTGGAAAGCAAAAACATAAGAAGTGAGGCTGCCCAGAAGATAGTAACTTATTTCCATGACAATACTTCATATTCACAACATTTTACAGGGAGTTATAAAGGGAGAGAATCAGATTCAAGAACAATTTTCAAAAATTAATAATATAATTCTCAGTGAATTACATTGATTTAGAGATTTATATCAAAGCTTTTCACAGAGCGAACAGCTAATAGATGATGATATCAGAAAATAGTTTTAGAATAGAAAGCTATTTCTACTTTAGAAATGTATAGATTTTAAATCTACATTTTAAATGCTATTGGCTACTTAATAGTAGGAAGAGGAATGGACGTAGGTTGTATTTTACACATCAACATGAGTTTGTTAGCAGCGTGGGTCTAGAATATACATTGAATGGGAGTAGCCTGTCAGAATCTCTGTCAGCTGTGGTGTGGCTGAAACATTTCTTTATGAACTGTTATGGTCTCAATTGCGTCCTCTACCCAAGGTTAGTATGTTGAAGTCCTAACCCCAGGACCTCAGAGTGTGACAGGATTTAGAGATAAAATCTTTAAAGAGGCAATTAAGATAAAATGAAATATAGAGGAAGGACCAGGTGTAAACACAGAAAGAAGACAGTTATGTTCAAGCCAAGGAGAGAGGTCTCAGAAAAATCCAACCCTCTCTATATGTTGCTCTCAGTCTTCCAGTCTCTAGAGTTGTGATTTCCGTTGCTTAAGCTACCCGGTAAGGGGTACCTTCTTATGGAAGCCCTAGGGAACTAACGTATAGGCCAACCCCCGTGAAAAGAACAACCCTAACGTTGAAGAAAACACAATGAAAAACTGCCCTTTAAGTATGAAAATGAATAAAAACAGGCAGATTCTCGAAAAGAGTAAAAACTTGGAAGAAAGGATCAGGCCAATGAGTTTCTTATTTACTTATTTGTTTGCTTGTATATAGCTATTAGCCTGAGGACAGGCTACCACTGTGGTATATTGTGGAGTGGCAAAAACTCTGAAAATTTGAATAATAATGGCCTACAAAAATATATGACAGTATTCAGGGCAACCACAACTGCTGGAAAATGAAAGAATTCCGTAAAAGAGGGAGTCAGAGAAAAGATTCCCAAATTCTGTGCAGAACCCTGAGCCATGCATACATAGGGCAGACTGCAGACAGTCTAGTTAAAGATTTAGAGAAGTACTGAACGGAGATTTTAAGTATACTGGCTGTAAACTACAAAACACACACACACACACACACACACGCACAAACATAACAAAACTTTAAAAGATTATAACAGAATCTAGAGTCTCTATGACAACTTACAACATCTAAAATACAATGCAAAATTTCTCCTTCTAGAAAGAAGCAGGAAAATGTGATCCATTCTCAAGAGAAAAGACAATCAATGAAGACTGACCCTGAGATGACCCAGATAATGGATTTAGCAGACATAGACTTTAGTTATTATAACTAAATGCAAGATGGCAAGTACAAAAATATGATCATAATAAATGAAAACATAAGAAATCTCAGCAGACAAATAGAAATTATAAAAGAGCAAAGTGGAAAGTTCAGAACTGAAAATAAAATACCTAAAATATAAAAATATCACTAATGAGCTTAACAGCAGAATGAATATGACAGAGGAAAGAGTAAGACAAGCCAAACACAGATCAAGAGAAATTATCCAATCTAAGAAAAAAAAGAGAAGCAAAAATTAAAGTAAGTTAATAGAAACTTAAGTATCTGTGGAATAATATCAAAAGGTATATTTGAAGTCTCAGAAGAATAAAAGAAAGATAATGAGTCAGGAAAAGAATATTTGAGGAGATAATGGCATAAAGTTTCCTCCAAATTGTTGAAATATATTTACAGAATCAAAAAGCTCAGGAAAACCTCAAACAGAATAACAATGGAGAAAACTATGCCAGAACACATTTATAGCCAAACTTCTAAGAACAAAGGAGAAAAAATCTTAAAAGCAGTCTGAGAAAATGGCATATTACACGTAGGAGAACACGAATTAAAATTATTGCTGACAGTTCATCAGAAATTATAGAGCCCTGAAGGGGATGGGGCAATATCTTTAAAAGTCTGACAATGAAAGACAAACTGTCAATCCAGAATTTTATACTGAATGAAAACATTCTTCAAGAATGGAGATGAGTGGCACATGCCTATAATCCCAGCTACTTTGGAGGCTGAGGTGGGAGAATCACCTGAGTCTGGGAGGTTAAGGCTGCAGTGAGCTGTGATGATGTCACTGCACTCCAGCCTGGGTGACATAGTGAAACCATGTCTTATAAAAAGAAAAAAAAAATGAAGGTAAAACAAAGACATTTTGAGATAAAAGAACACTAAAAATATCTGTTGCCAACAAACATGTACTACAAGACGTGCTGAAGAGGGTTCTTCTGGTTTAAAGGAAATGATACTGAAAAAAAAAACAGATCATTTTTTCTATTATTTAAAAAATAAACATACCAATATGTAAAGCAAAAATTAAGACACTGTCTTGTGATGTTTATAATGTATGGAATATATATGTCAACTACAGCATAAAGAACAGCAATGTGGGGTAAATGGGCCTTTTCTGTGACAAAGCTTCTGCATACTGCATGAAGTGTACAATATAAACTCCAAGTAGATTGTGAAAAATTGAGGGTATTGTGGCAGACAGAATAATGCCCTCTCCCCAGAGATGTCCATGTGGGATATGCTATGTTACATGGCAAGTGGGAATGAAGGTTGCAGATGGAATTAAGGTTGTTAATCAGCTAACATTAAAATAGAAAAATTATTCTGGATTATCTAAGTGGGCTCATTGTAGTCAGATGCGTTCTTAAAAGATGGAAGAAGGAGGCAGAAGGAAGCTAAGGTGATGCTGCTGAGAAGGACTCAGCCTGCTATTATTGCTGGCTTTAAAGACGGAGGAAGAGGAGAAGATGGAAAAGTCAAGGAAAATGATTCTCCTCTGAGCTTCTAGAAGGAATGCAACCATGCCAAGATCTCAATTTTAGCTCAGTGAGACTTGAATCGTATTTTTGACATACTGCCCTATAAAATAATAAAGTTGTGTTGCTTTGAGCCACTATGCGAAAAATCTGTTACAGCAGCAAGAGAAAACTAATTAATGTATATATTAAAATTCTGAAAGCAACCACTGAAATATAAGGTGAAAAGGTATAGCTATCTAGTGCAGATCCTAGAATGAAACAGAATGCCAGATACTTGCCATTCCTAGCAATGGGAAGCCTAAGTCTGTCCTTTGTTTTGGACATGAGAAACTGAGCACTGAGGATATTATTATAAGTATTATTATTATTTTGCTCTTTCCTAGAATTATTTTTTCCTATATTGAAATTGGTGTTCTGAATTATCTAATGAGAATGGATTTAAATAGTCATTTTATTTTATTTTGTACTAAAATAATCAATATTTAAGTGTTTTACAAATAAATATTTATTTCTCAATACCTCAGATAATGACAGATACACCTAAATATTGGCAAAACTAATCTTTTGCACTTGTGCTGTTGTACAAGTTTTACTCAAGAGTATATTTATTTTTCATTTTTCATTTGAACACATATTTCCTATTTTGTTAACAGGAGTTTCACTTGGGTACATTCTGAATATACTTCATTTTCAATTCTTTAGGGATACGTAATTAATAATATACAGAGCCACAACTCAGGATATTTATGCAACTCAACAATTGGTGCAGTCTAATCTTTAAACACATGGCATGTCGGTGATTTACACAACAGACTCAAAGGCTGGTGTAAAAATGTTTGCCACTGCCTAGTAAAATATTTATTATGAGTACTTGGAAGAATTTGAAGAAAAGAACTATTAGGAGACACATTCCAAACAAATAGCTTCTTCTTCCTAACCTCACAGACTATACACAAAGCTTCCCAAGAGTCAGCCTATGAATAGTTAGAAAAGAAAGGAGAAGGACCTTGTTCATTTACAGCCTGCATCTTTCCATTTCTCATAGTGCTTATTTAGAAAATAGTTGTCCACTGCTAAAGAAGATTGAAACAAGAAACCCTCTAGTTTCAGTAAGTTCTTTCCTCCAATAATGTCTTGAAAAGGTTAGCAAATATAGTAGTAAGCTCAATGTATTTTAGCGTTTATTATATTTTTAATTTCAAAACACTTGTCCAGTAAGTCATTTATTGAAAGGCAAAAGATTGTTAATAAAAGTATTCCTAAGGGATGTTGTGAAGTGAAATTCAAAATATATTTCAGCATTAATGTTAAAATGTAGGGCTTTCAAAGAGGCTGTCTTAGGGTTTTTACACTATGCCATTTTTAGTAGAATACTGCAAAGGAGTTTCTGCCCATTGCACTTGGCCCTACTATGTATCCATGAACATTATAAAGCAGTCTACAGTGAGGAACCAATCAGATGGGTAGATTTGGCTGAACATTGCAAACCTTGTAATTTTGCCTTTGAAAAAATGAAACTAAACGTTCAAAGACTATTTAACTTTATCGTTAAACTGATTCATTTATAAATAACTTAAAATACAGGCTTTTCTAGTGAATTTTATTTAAATAAATTTTATTTTCTTATTTTGTATTTCAGTCTCCTACTATAAGAGTAATGTGACTTATAGGTGATTTTATTTGTTTATTTTTTTACTTTCAAAATATTTTTATATGCATGCACATGGAGTTTTGCTATGCTGCCCAGGCTGGTCTTGAACTCCTGGGCTCCTGTGATCCTCCCACCTTGGTCTCACAAAATGCTGAGATTACAGGTGTGATCCACCACACCTGTGGCCTATTTTAATTCATCCCTCTTCAGACAGGAAAATCTTATTCAAGAATTATCATTATTATATTAGTGTTTATTCAGATATTGTAGAAGATTATGGATTAACCTCTTTGATATAACAATTTCAGAAGGAGTATGTGGAGATATGTAAAAGATAAGAATAAAATGTCTATTTCACAGATAAGGAGCCATGGACTGAGGAAGGTTAAATATTTTGTTCAAAGTTACACAGCAGTAACTCTCAGAGCAGTGATTTAGACCCAGGTGAGTTTTGCTGTTGGGATTCTCTCTGTTATATTTTACTCTTCCCTGACTATCTAGCCACATCAGCCCAGTCAGCCTGGGTGTTCAATGGTTTGACACACTGGAGTCAAATCAATCACATATGAAAAGTTTTTAAAATAACATTCTTCCACCACTGGCTCCATTAATTATATAATATGGCAGGGCAAAAAAGGTTTGACTCGGTTAAATTGCATGTAATCAGAGCATTTACATTTGTTGTGCTCACTGACTCCGTACTAGTAAACATCCCTTATGTGGTATTTGAAAGGTCCACTTAATCCAAGCAGTTGTTGAATGGTCAGTCTTTTTAACACCACACTAGAAGAACAAACACTTGGATTATTTTTAACCCTCAGGGACATCAAATACTTTGTTTTCTATGTTTTCATACACAAGATGTTTCTATTTGTTTCAGAAAGTACCCAAGGAAATAGGGAAGTAGCATTTAGGTTGCAAAATATTTAGTTTATTTCTACACATAAGCGATAAATACATTAATTAAGATCAAGTATCAACTATTTTTTCAACTTTATTTTTATTAATTCTAATATTAATTAGTAAATAAGCACTTACTATTATTGCAATTATTGCATTAAAAAAGATAAATGTGACTAAGACAGAATCCCTATACTCAAGAATCTCACACTGAGGGAGTAAAAATCCAAATCAGTATATGTGAAATATTCGGATGAGGAATGACAAGGATAAGCACAGAGTAATATAGGTGTACACAGAAGGGATATCTCATACAGCAGGTGGGGAGGAAGTGTTGACTAGTACTTAATGGGAGCTATGATACTTGAGTTAGTACCAAACAAGTCCCATAAAAATACACAGTGGCAAGATTCTCTCTCTCTCTCTCTCTCTCTGCAAACATACAAACATGCAAATGCACACATGCACACACACGGGGAAATATAGGAGAATATCTTTATAATTTTGTCTTTAGGGAGTCCCTTTATAAAAAAGAGAGATTTAAAAATAACAAAAGCGTATGATTAAGAGATTTGAACACAGAAAAGCGTAAAATGTTGTACACCCAGACAAAAAACATACAAAAAATCTACAATATGTTAACAAAGCATTGACATTCATACTACGTAAGGGCTGTCTACAAAACAATGAGAATAAACGCCTCCTCCAAAAGAAAAATAGACAAGATATAATCATACAAAGAACCTCGAAACTCCAAATGGCTAATGAAAAAAAAAATGCTATTTATTAAGCTAATACTTTGTTCCCCTTATTAGATTAGTAAAATTTAGGAAGAATCATACTATGCTGACAGATGTGAAGAAAAGTTGATACCATTGATACCCACTGTTGGTGGGGATGCAAATTATTGTTTGGCTTTTTTTTTTTTTTTTTTGACAGGGTCACTCTCTTGCCCAGGTGGAGTACAGTGGTGCTATCACAGTTCACTGCAGCTTTGACTTCTTGAGCTTAAGCAATCCTCTGCCTCAGCCTTCTGAGTAGCTAGAAAAACAGGCAGACACTATGATGCCCAGCTAATTTTTAAGAATTCCTTTGTAGAGAAGATGAGGTCTTGCTATGTTGCCCAGGCTGGTCTTGACCTCCTAAACTCAAGTGATCCTCCTGTCTTGGGCTCCCAAAGCACTGGGATTACAGGTGTAAGCCACCATGCCTGGCTATTATCTTTTTAATATGGAAAAAATTAAAACTATAAAATTTTATAAAACATACCTATATTGATGGAACTATTCCTTTCTAAAAATCTATCCTGCAGACAAACTGGCTTATAAATGCAAAGATACTTTTACAAGAAAGTTTACTGAAGCCTCATTTATGATAGGAAAAAATGAGAAAACTTGAATGTCCACAAATTAGAGATTAATTTTGTAAATAATGATTCATTCATTATTTATGAATTCCATATATCACTTCAAAATAATAAAGTAAATATGTAATTATTGATATTTTAAAAATTTCTAAGACATATTTTTCAAAGGAAAAAATAAATAACACAGCTATACACATAACATAATCCCATTTATATATACAATTTAAGACTGTGGGTGTGTCAATGAGTGTGTCGGTCCATAAGTGTGTTGGTGTGTTTTGTGTGCATGTGGATGCGGATATTGGGTTTTGGAGGTGTACACAGGCAAACATCTGGGAGTATTTCCCCTGATACATTCAACAATAATTCCCAACTTTAAGGAATGAATTAGAACTGGTAAAAAGGGTCTATAACTTTTATTATGTCATGCCTTTAAATCATTTTAATTGTGTATATTGAGCTTTTAGTTAGGTATTCTATAATTCTAAATTATTTACACTATCGTATTACGATGAATTTTTATTATAATTATGAAGTTCTAGGGAAGAAGGATTAGCAAATATTTCCTGAAATCAGAAAAACACTATATAAGTGGGTTTTTTTTTTTTGTTTGCTTTAATCTTCCACATCCATAATGAGGATATTAGGCAAAACAATCTAAGTAGTTGGTAACATTATTGTGAGTAAAAAGTGTTGGTCTATTTGTTCCAAGAGGTCCTTTCACATCTTTTTGGCAAGGCCCCAAACTCCAACTGTAGTTTTACTTTTTCAAACAAAGTTAATTTGAGAATCTCTAGAATATAGGAAGCATTCAATAATTTCTTGTTAAGTAATTTGTTATTTAATAAGTACTTGAAAGGCTGAATTGGTGAATGCCTGAATGAATTATAGATGGAGAAAACATTAACTGTAAACCAATAGAAATTGTCTCTGAGAAATACTTGATGGCAGATATAACAAAGACTTTAAAACAACTGTTTTGAAGGTGCTTAAAGAACTAAAGGAGAAATCACAAAAATTGTGTATGAACAAAAAGGAAGTAACAATAAAGAATTTAAAAACTTAAGAAAGAAACAAAAAAAATTCTGGAGCTGAAGTAAAAACACACTCAGTAGATTAGAAAGCAGATTTGGGCAGACAGAAGAAAAAATGAGTGAACTTGAAGATAAGACAATTGAAATTGTCTAATTTGAGGAACAGAGAAAAAAAATGAAAGAAGGTGAACAATGTCTAAAGAACCTGTGAGACACTATCAAGTGGACCAATATATACACTGTGGAGGTCTAGAAGAAGAGAGAAAGAGGCAGAGAAAATATTTGAGGAAATAATGACAAACATTTCCCCAAAGTTGATGAAAAGCATGACTATAAACATCTAAGGAGCTCAATAAGCTCCAAGTGTTATAATCTCAGAGAGATCTACACCAAGACACATTATAATACAGTCATCAAAAGACAAAGACAAAGAGAGAATCTTGAAAGCAGTATGAAAGAAGAGACTCATTACATACAAGGAATCCTGAATAAGATTATCAACAGATTTCTCATCAGAAACTTTAGATGACAGAAGGCAGTAAGCTGATATATTTAATGCACTAAAAAAGTTTAAAAAGAAACAAAAAAGAAACTCTAGAGCTGAAATAAAAAACTCAACCAACAATCATTGAGTTATATACATTACGTATATATAGCTTTGTCCATGTCAATCATACCTCAAGAAAGCAGTTTGGATAAAAAATATTCCTATGTCTGGCAAAGCTGTACTTCCAAAGTGAGGGAGAAATACATTCTAGACCAGCTCTGCAAGAAATGCTAAATTGAGTTCTGCAGTTTGAAATGAAAAGACATTAGTAGCACAAAGCTGTACGAGAAAATAAAGATCACAATAAAAGTGAATAAGTAGATAACTAAAAAGTTAGTATTGGCAGCTCATGCCTGTAATCCCAGCACTTTGGGAGGCTGAAGCAGGCAGATCACAAGGTCAGGAGTTTGAAACCAGCCTGGTCAGTATGGTGAAACCCCGTCTCTACTAAAAGTATAAAAATTCACCAGGCATGGTGGTGGGCACCTGTAGTCCCAGCTACTCAAGAGGCTTAGGCAGGAGAATGACTTGAACTCAGGAGGTGGAGATTGCAGTGAGCTGAGATCGCGTTACTGCACTCCAGCCTGGGCGACAGAGTGAGACTCCATCTCAAAAAAAAAAAAAGTTAGCATTATTATTACTTTGTTTTATAACTCCACATTTTGTTTTCTACATAATTTAAGAGACAAATGCATTTAAACATCATTTGATTATATTTCATATCTAATGTATAAAGATATAATTTTGTGACATCAACCACTGAAAAGCATGGAGATGGAGCTAAAAAGAAACTGTATTTTTGCATGTTATTGAAGTTAAGATGGTACGAATTTAAATTAGAAAGTTATCTCATTAGAACATTAAATGTAATCCCCATGGTAACCACAAAGAAAATAGCTATGGAATATACACAAAAGAAAATGAGAAGGTAATTACAAAAAAAACCCAGCTATACGTAAAAGAAGACAGTAATACAGGAAATAAACAAAAACAAATGGCAAAATGACAGAAGTAAGTATCCTTTATCAGCAATAACTTTAAATGTAAATGGATTAAACTCTCCAACTCAAAAGACAGGAATTGGAGGAATGAATAAGACATGATTCAACTATATGCTTTCTACAAGAGACTCACCTTAAATTCATATACACAAATAGTTTGAAAGTGAAAGAATAAAAAAGGCGATTAAATGAAAATAGTAACCAAAGGGAGAAAAAGTGGCAATACTAATATCAGACAAAATTGACTTTAAATAAAAAAGTGACAAAAAGAACATTATATATTAGTAAAAGGTTTATTACAAGAAGATATAATTATTATAAACATTGACACGCCTGATGATAGTTCATGAAAATATATCAATTTTGACAGACTTCCAGGTAGAAGTGAAAAATTCTACAAGAATAGTTAGAGACTTCAATACCCACTCTCAAGAACAGACAGAATAATCTTCCTTTAAGTAATGAAATAGAGGACCTGAGGAACACAATAAGCCAATTAGATCTAACAGACACATACAGAACACTCTATTCAACAATAACGGAATACACATTTTTCCTCGAGTGATCATGTGACATTATCAGGACAGACTATGTGTTAGGTCACAAATTAATTCTTAATAAATTTAAAAATATCAATATCATACAAAGTATCTTTTCTGAACACAAGAGGATGAAGTTGGAAGTCAGTATGAAAAGCAAAATGGAAAAGAAATCACAAATTTGTGAAAATTGAACAACATAACCAACGGATCAAAGAAGAAAGACAAGAAAAATTAGAAAATAAATATCAATGAAAATAAAAATACAACACACCAAAATTAATGAGACACAGAGATAGTAGTGCTAAGGGGGAAATTTATGGCTATAAATACATCAAAGAACAGAAAGATCTCAAGTTGAAAGTTTATTTTTACAACTTAGTAAATTGGAAAAGGCAAGCACAAAGCTAACAGAAGAAAGAAAATAATAAAGATGAAAGCAGAGATAAACAAAATAAAGAATAGAAAACAGAGACAGTCAATGAGACCAAAAAGCTGGTTCTTCAAAGAGATCAATAAAATTGACAAACCTTCAGTGAGACTGACTAAAATAAATAGAGAAGACTCAATTTACTAAAATCAGAAATTAAAACACCACTACTTATTCTAAAGAAAGAAAAAGGATTATAAGAGAAGAATGTGAACAGTCACATGCCACCAAATTGGATAACTTAAATAAAATGAGCAAATTTTTGGAAACACGAAACCTACCAAGACTATCATTACCAAATGGGATTTATTGCTGGAATGTACTGATTTTTCAACATATAAAATCAATCAATGTAATACACTACATTAACTGAGTGAATTTAAAAAATCATATTATTTTCTCAATTGATTCAGGAAAATTATTTAACAAAATTTAATACCCTTTCATGATTAAAAAAAAAAAAACACTCAACAAATTAGGCATAGAAGGAAATTATTGCAACACAGTAAATCCACATATGAAAGATCAACATTAGATATCATACTCAATGGTGAAAGACTAAAAGCTTTTTCTCTAAGATCAGGAACAAAGCGAGGATGCCTGCTGTCACTGCTTCTATTCAACATAGTACCAGAATTTCTAGCCAGAGCGGTTACTTGAAAAAGAAAATAAAACTGTCAACACTGGGAAGAAAAAAGTAAAATTATCTGTTTATATATGATGTAATCTTATATGCAGAAAACCCTAAAGATTCCACAAAAGAATAGTTAGAATTAAACAAAAGCAGCAAGGTAGCAGAGTACATCAACTCATGAAAATAAGTTACATTTCTATACATAATCAATGAGTAATTTTAAAAGAAAATTAAGAAAATTCAATTTATAAAAAAATCAAAAAGTATAAAATATGTAGAAATTACCATAACCACGGATGTAAAAACTTATACAATGAAAACTATGAAACATTGGTGGAGGAAATTAAAGAGGACATACATAAATTGAAAGTTGTCCCACATTCATGGATTGGAAGACTTAATAGTATTAAGAGGTCAACACTACCCAAAGCAATTTATAGACTCAACACAATCCCTATACAAAGTCCAGTGATATTTTTTGTAGAAATAGAAAATCTATCCTAAAATTCATATGGAATCTCAAGGGACCCTGAGAGTGAAAATAATCTTGATAAAGAAGAACAAAGCTTGAGGTCTCATACTTCCTGATTTCAAAACTTACTGCTAAGCTACTATAATGAAAACACTGGCACTGGCAAAAGAAAAAAAAAAAAAAAAAACACAGACATAATCATCAGTGAAATAGTCAAGAGCCTAGAAATGAGCCCTCACATATATGATCAAATTGTTTCTGATAATGGTGCCAAGACCATTCAATACGGGAAAAGAAAGCTTTTTCAACAAATGGTGCTGGGAAAACTGAATATACACATAAAAAAGAATGAAGTTGGACCCTTGCCACACCAAAAATTAACTCAAAATGAATCAAAGGCCTAAACATAGACCTAAAACTCTCCAACTCTTAGAAAATTAAATAGAACAAAAACTTCATGACATTGGACTTGGCAATAATTTTTAGATATAACACCAAAGGTGTAGATGAAAAAAGAAAATGGGCAAAGAACCCGTGTAGACATTTTTCCAAAGAAGATATACCAACAGCCAATAAGCGCTTGCAAAGAGGCTCGACATCATTGATCATGAGGGAAATGCATATCAAAACTACAATGAGATGCAACCTCACACCCATTAGGATGGCCGCTATTTACAAAAACAGATGACAACAATTGTAGGTGAGGATGTGGAGAAATGGGAACCCTCAGGCAGTGTTGGTGGGAAAGTAAAATGGTAAAGTCACTGTGAAAAACACTTGTGGAGGGTTCTCAAAAATTAAAAAAATACAATTACTATATGATTCAGAAGTTCCACTTCTGGGGGTATGCCCAAAAGAATTGAAAGTAGAGTGTTGAATATTTGTATTCTCATTTCTGTAGTAGTGTTATCACCACAGCTAAAATGTGGAAGTAACCAACCCAAGTATCCTTCAGTGGATGATTGGATAGGCAAATGTGGTATATACATACAATGGAATATTGTTTAGCCTTAAAAAGGAAGGAAAAAATCTGGCATTTGTCACGACATAGATGAACTTTGAGGACATTAGGTTAAGTGAAATAAGCTAATCAGACAAAGTCAAGTATATAATTCCATTTATATGCGGTAACTAGTCAAAATTATAAAGGCAGAAACTAGAATGGTGGATGCCAGAGACTGAATATCTATATTGATTAAACACTAACTCCTCGTTTCCCCTTCCCTCCAGTTTTGCAAGATGAAAACAGTTGTAGAGTGGATCGTAATGATGGTTGCACAATATGAGTGCAATTAATGTCACTTGACTATATACACAAAATGGTTAAGATAGTAAATTTTGTATTTGGTATATCTCACCACAGTACAAAAATTAAAAACAGAACAAAACAAAGCACAGTAGTCAGAGGTTGGCCACTCAGAAAGACTACAACAGAGAAAGACAGCTGGCTAATCCTCTGTGACTATTCAGGTTTCCAGTGAAAACATTAAAGTGAGAAAGTTCTTGTGTTTTGAAAATGCAATGGATCTCTTAAAATGTAGCAGATTAGGCCTATTTTAAAAAACACATTCGTATATTTTTACCTCGGGAGGTAGGTTCAGGGACGGGGAGCTTGTTTGTTATTATGCTTTATTATTTACACACACACACACACATATATATATCTCACATATTTTCTTTCATATATAAGTATCAAATAATAACACTTTTTCAAGAGCTTGAAAAAACCTGCAGTTATGTTTTGTTTACAATTAAATTATTCAGTAAATGTTAGCAGTGCTTCCCTCATGAATTCCTATGTTGATAATTTCCAAAAAAATTAAATGTTTGGTTAAATTAACTGGCTTTTCTGTAAGTTTCCAATAAACTCCAGAGAAGTAGTTCTTCATTGTTTATATTAATTATGCTTTAATTTTCAAGAGTCTAAACATTTCCTTTTATATTATCAAAGCTCTTTGTACACACACATACACACGCAAACACACACACAGAGATTCATTTTAAATACTCACAAATAGCTTCTTAGGCAAACTTGATCTCTCTGAAGCTTAAGAAAGTAAAACAAATTATCCAAGATATTAAAGTAATGTCAAAATATTCAGGCATTAAATATTATGCATTGTATTTCTAAATGAATTCCCATATTTTTACTCAGAGAATTTCGATTTTGATTTTCCCACACTTCAGCCTGGAGTAGTTTTCGTTTGCCCAGTCCAAAATGGATCAGAATAAGTACCTAAATAATGGCAGCTGCTTTGACATTAGCAAGTAGAGGCAAATAGTGAGGGACAAGACTTTAAAACTATAAAAAGATAGATTTCTGCCATAATTTTCATACGGCCAAAAAAGCTATTAATATGAGTGTTTAAAAATCCTAAACTTACAACTAGATGTCAAAGTATAATAACTGGGGTCTACTCTGAAGCTCTGAGTTATTAAGAAAAAAACTATATATATTATATTTTGTGTAAAAATGAGAAGATACACAACGTGTTAGATTTTTAGCCAAATGATTTTCATCAGAATTTATTACATTATAAGCAAGACAATGTTGGCACTTACACTTTAGCTATCCGAAAAAATCTATTACTAGCACCAATTTTACCCCTAATATCCTTGGTTAACAGACTTTCTTACATATTCATTCATTGTCTTTTCTGAAAATGGTTGGTCAAGATTCTAAAACACTCAGTTCACACAGTCAGCACACAGAAACATCAAAAACTGATGCTGCTTATACATCCTGATATATTAATCATTTTTTCTTAACACAAGAAGCTGAGAAAATTTAAACTTCCTCTAGAGTTTAAGCGCTAGACAGAGACATGTTGGCAATAGTCAATGAAGAAATGGTAAAACATAGGTAAAACCAAAATGATAAAAGGTGAGAAATACATAGAAAAAATTAAAATCCTTCAATTCAACAGTATCTGTTATATTTTAAGAGCTATTACAGCTTCCTAGGCATCTGAACTTTAATCACACAATCAATGCTACATGAATAATATTTTTGGCAATATTTGTTTGACCAGATAAATGTCAAACTGTATAAGAGATAAAAATGAAATGCAATCAATCAGTATTAAAATTGTTTTGTCAAATTTTACATCCAATATTCCTTTCATTAAAATAGTTAAAAAGCAAACAAAATCATTATATTTTGTATATGTTTGCCTAAATATTATTTAAGTAGTATGTCCCTTTCCCCACCTCCAAAGGAGCGATCTACTATTTCTCTTTTCTTTCCCCCTATAGTATTTACCTTCACTGTATGCATAGAAGGCAGTCAACAAAAGTTATATGCAAAGCTTTGCTATTTTTTCCTCACCAATGGTCAAGTTATTCCTCAACATAAAATCTCTTAGAAGAACTGCCATCAAGCTATTATACAAATGGGTTGTTTGGCTTGAAGAAAAAAAAATGTAGCATTAATTCCACAAACATGTATTGAGCTCATACCTAATGTGCCAGTGTCACTGTAGTTGCTGAAAATAGCAAAATAAAGATTTCAGTTCTTGGATTCAAGGAACTCAGAGCCTCATGAATGGGAGAGACCTAAAACAATTAATTATAATATAATGTGGTAAATGTACATGCTCTATATACAGAAGAGGGAAAACTAGTCTAACCTGAGAAATGAGGGGGAATTTATTAAGACCCAGTTTTAACATCATGAAGAAAGAGTAGGATCTAGCTAGAGGCAATTGTTTTATTTCAAACCAATGAAACAATGAGATAGTGAGTTGGGAAAAGTTGACAGCATTCTTGTTAAGAATTAAAACAAGACAAGGATGCCACTTTTACCCCTCCTATTCAACACGGTACTGGAAGTCCTAACAAGAGCAATTAGGCAAGAGAAAAAAATAAAAAGTATCCAAATTGGAAAATAAGTAAAATTAACCCTCTTCATTGATGACATGTCTTACAGCTAGAAAACCACAAAGGCTTCACCAAAAGACTCTTAGATTTGAATAAATGAATTCAACAAAATTTCAGTATATACAAAGCCAATGTGCAAAAATCAGTAGCACTTCTATACACCAATAACAATCTAGCTGTGAACAAAATCAAGAAGGCAATTTCATTTACAAAAGGTACAAAAAATACCCTAAGAATATATTTAACCATGGAGGTGAAAGATCTTTACAAGGAAAACTATAAAACATTGATAAAATAGTAGATGGCATAAACAAATGGAAAAATATGCCATGCTCACAGATAAAAATTAATATAATTAAAAATGATCTTACTGCCTGAAGCAACTACAGATTCAACTACCAATGCCATTTTTCACAAAATTAGAAAAAGCAATTGTAAAATTCATAGGAAACCAAAAACAAAACAGAACAAAATGCCCAAATAGTCAAAGCAATCCTGTAATCCCAACATTTTGGGATGCCAAGTGGAGTGTACTGCTTGAGCTCAGGAGTTTGAGACCAGCCTGGGCAACATGGCAAAACCTTGTCTTTACAAAAGATACAAAAATTAGCCCCATGTGGTTGCATGTATCTGTGGTTCCAGCTACTTGGGAGGCTGAGGTGGGAAGATCACTTGAGCCCAGGAGACAGAGGTTGTTATGAACTGAGACTGTACCGATGCACTCCAGCTTGCACGACAGAGTTAGACCTGGTCCCAAAAAACAGTGAGCCTAAGAATAAAGTCACTTCTGTTGCATTCTATGGGTCACGCAGGTAGTCAAGGCAAGCTCTGATTCAAGAGAAGGGAAATCAGCCAGCATCTCTCAATTTGCATTTCTCTCTCTTCTACCCCATCAGGCTTTTGGAGATGATGGATATAAAATAATCAAGGATGACTCTCAGATATCTAACATAAGTAACTGGGAGTGCCTTCTACTTTAACAGAGATGATAGAAGGACCAGACTTAAAGAGAAAGACAATGAGTTCTTCTTTGAATAATAGGAGTTTCAAAAAATAATAAAGATAATATTGATCTACGTATTTAATCATGATTAAATATCACAGCATTTTATAAAAACCAGGTTCCTTGGTATTGCCGATCCTAGGTCTTTATGACCTAGTCTTGGTGTTTTTTCCTAATTTCACCTTCTGTCCACCCTGATTTATGATCATTTATTTTGCACTTAGTATATTCTAAGCACTGTTTCAGGGATTGAAATTGCACTAATAATCAAATCAGATAAGATAACACTTAGATACAGGTGGAGGAGGATAGATAATAAACACACAAATAAATGAAATTATTTTGGATTTTGATAAAGGTTGCAAAGATAATAAAATTGTGATATAAAAGGGAATAATGGGTGGGAGAAAAGGATACCAATGGGATGGAATGTTCTGGAAGTCTTCGCTGAGAAGGTGATAATATGAGCTGACACCAACAGAGGAGCCAGCCACACTTGCCCAGTAGAGAGAAAGTGAGGGTAGAGGCCACGGGTTTGGAATGAGGACTGAGGACGGAAAGGTCACTGAATGTGCCTCCATGTTTCATGCTCTTCTTTGCCTGCATGAATCTGCACAGAGTATTTCTTCCCCATATGCCTTTTTCTAACTTCTTTGCCTGAATAAATCCTATTTTTCCACTGAAACTCAATTAAGGTGTTTTATTTTTAGGAAAGTCTCCCATAAAATCTCAAGGTTAGAAATATTTGCCTGGGCTTCAATAAGGTGACTTGGAAATCTCATTTTATTATCTAAGCAAGAGCAAAATTCCAGGTTTTAGGAAACTTCTGAAAGAAATTTGAACTTGGCCTGGGGCTTGCTGTCTTCTCATTTTACCATTCTTAGTCTTTGGCACCAAAAATACACCTTTTGTGGAATTGCATTTAGAGACAGAGAGAAGATCTCTGTGGTGGGAGCTCCAATCCCCTCTGTTAGCCTCCTTACGTGCTCTCTGTCTTAGCTACCAGCAAGATTTCCAACTTCACCCCAGTGGTCAAAGAGAAGGACCATGTGTTTGAGATGATGGATATTCTAATTAGCCTGAGCTGATCACTACACATTCTATGTATCAAAACATCACTATGTACCCCATGAATAAGTACAATTATTAATTGGCAATTAATAAGATAAAAAGAGGAGAATAAAGAGAAGGGAAAAAAGAGGTTTCAGGGCTACATGTCCCACAGCTGCCTGGGAAAATCACTGTTCATCGATAAGGGCATGGAGAAAAATAACAATGTCCATCATGTAACACTGTATCAGGGTTGTGAAGAATTTTTTTTTTCAGCAGGCTTTTACAAACAAGAAGGGAGCTAGCAAGGAACCATGGAGGATGGGCTTAGTTTGCTCCTTCTGTGCATGCAGAGGGCATGCCACTCCATGTTCCCTAACACTCCGAAGGAGAAAGGGAATAGGGTGTGAAACAAAAACCACAGAGCTATGGGATTGCTTTCCCTGTTCTAGACCACCTAGAAGCCATCTGGAAACACACAGCTTCAGAACTTAGCTTCAGAATCACAAATCACCGAATTTTAGCAGAGGCATTATCAATCCTAGAGAGTTTTACTGTATGTCTTTGTTTCTAAAAATTCAAACAAAAGAATTAACCTCTATTTAGAAAAATTATGACTATGCCTAACAGGGTAAAAGATTAATGACGGTGAGGAATAAGTAAAAATGTTTCCTCTCATATGAGTAATTTATGAGAACTCAAGCAGAAGTTTATATCTCAAAATCAACAAAAGTTTCTTGAGAACTGTAACGTTTCAGTTTCATAAACTTCCATAAGACAGAAAGCCAATAGATTGGCTTTCCATATTTTTCCAGGAAATATGTTGAATGGAACAAGCTGTTAAGCCCGTAACTCTAAAAGCTGGCAATTCTTGTGCTTTGTGATGAATGACAGAGAAAATATGGGTCACTAAATAATGACCTAAGAGAAAATAACCCTGAAGTATAAATGTGAACATTTTTACAACAGAAACAAGAGAAAGCCTTCTCCATCACTGACAAACTACATGATTGTATCTGAATAATGGAAACCTAATGATCTTATTGCTAGCACTTTCTTTCTTGTCAATCGTCATAGTCAGAAGTACCAGTTTTATGCTGAAAAGCAATTCATTTGAGGGCCAAGGGAAGGTATCCAATACACAATGCAGTTTATCAAAGATATTATCACTAGCCTAATCTTTTTGATTCTTGTTTTTGCTAAATGAAAGCTGTATCATAAAGAGCTGCTTATGTACATTTTCTCAGGTGAATAGAAGAGTACACTTCCTTGAACATACATTTTTAAATATTTGTTTAAAGCAGTATCAAATAAAAGTTTTTATATCTAATTTAAAACTAAAATTTGCTGTTTTATGTTTTAGAAGACACACTTGTCACTTCTTAAACAGTGCTGTTTAAAAGGACAAATTTATACAATGTTTTGGACACACACAATTTCAAATTTAACTGTGAGAAAAAAACACTTTCAGAAAGGAATTAGAAGACAGTGGTTACATGTAACTTAATTAGCTGTAAAGAAACTCATGTGGATTGAATTCCAAGCTCTAAAAACCTAGTGTTAAATTAAATGCCTAATGACTTGTCATAGTTTCATGACCCAGTCTGAAAAGTACTGAATAGGCATTTGTTTCTGCCATTACAGAGTGGCAGGCACTGAGAGGTTTGGTCCCTAGCAGGGGGCGGGGATAAAGCATTAGGGATTCTGTGATCCATGTTGCCTCTGCCTAGCAACAGCAGGTGTGTGCACAACCATGGAGAAAAGAGAGGCAGAGGTTCAGCAATCAGTCATTGAGCATGCTCTACAGAACAGCACAAGAGAAAACTAAGCTACAGGAATTCTGCATTATATTTTTCTTCTACAGATTCCACAATTCACATCGCTCAGTGTAGTCTCATGTATGAAAATCCTTTCTATGAGTATAGCTAAGATTCTGAGGTGTAGCAGTCAGGTTCAAAGGGCATACATAATGAATGCCTACAATATATTTTAAAATGCCATTCAGATGGGCAAGTGAATATCAAGTACGTACTACACAATATAAGTTGCTTTGAAAGCCTATAATGGGAAGAGTTATTAAAGGCTGGGATGAAGTGTATATTATACTTTTTTTTGGTGACAATATACATCTTAATATAAATAGTTTGGAGTACTTACTATACCAATAGACTTAAGAAAAACAAACTTTTTTCCTTTCTTTTTCCTTTTTTTTTGAGATAGGGTCTCACTCTGTCACCCAGGCTTAAGTGCAGTGGTGCAATCATGGCTCACTGAAGCCTCAACCACCTGAGCTCAAGTGATCCTCCCATCTCAGGCTCCCAAGTAGCTGGGAGTACAGACACACACCACCATGCCTGGCTAATTTTTTTATTTTTATTTTTATTTTTTTGCAAAGACAAGGTTGCACTGTGTTGCCCAGGCTGGTCTCAAACTCCTGAGCTCAAGCAATCCGCCTGCCTTGGCCTCCCAAAGTGCTGGGCTTACAGATGTAAGCCAGCGTGCCCAGCCGAAACTCCTTTTTGATATTCAAAATAGTAATGTAACCCACAAGAAACAGTTGAATGTTTATAACAAGTATTAAAATGTTAAACGATGAAGCTAACACTTTCCTGCAATTTCTGTTGCATAGTATATAGTGGAATCATGTATTTTTCTGCATATGCTTAGCCTTTCATATTGGGGGCCCAGGAACAGACAAAAAATAGTAGTAGTAGTGATAATAATAATAACAGATAACAATAGATAGCCACTCTTTCATGAGCAAATATGCAAGGAAATATGCTAAGCTCTGTACTTGCATTATCACATTTCATCTTCACAAGGCAACCTATTTTAGGGAAGAGAAAATAGAAATGCAAAGGATAAGTTGTCCAACACTACATCCTTGGTTACGAACAGAAAAGAGCATTATATCCAATTCATAGACCTTATTTATTTATTTATTTATTTATTCTGTTTTATTTATTTGATGGGTCTCATTCTGTCACCCAGGCTGGAGTGCACTGCTACAATCTTGGCTCACTGCAGCCTCAACCTCCCTGGCTGCAGGTGATCCTCCCACCTCAGCTTCACAAGTAGCTGGGACTACAGGCACATGCCACCATGCCCAGCTAAATTGTTTTTTCTTTGTAGAGATGGAATTTGGCTTTGTTGCCCAAGCTGGTCTCCAACTGCAAGGCTCAAGTGATCTGCCTTGCCTCGGCCTCCCAAAGTGTTGTGATTTCAAGAATGAGCCACCACAACCAACCTGTTCTTTTACTTTTAATATAATATTTTATTTCAACCACAGAGAGATGAGTTACTTGATACCATTAAAACATTTTCCCCACAGTTCTTATACCTTTAGATGATCAGAAACTTACTTGGAAGAAGATCTGTCTATTGTGCATGTACTAGGAACGGAAAGGTTTCCTTTCTCTATGCCCTAGGCTACCTATCCCAGGACAGGGAAAATGTTAATGTATGAGCCCTTTCCTTCTATGTGCCGATCAACAGCCATCAATAATTCCCTGCCTGGTTGTCTTTCCATTCCCCAGGTTTACTCCTCCATTTTATTTATTTATTTTTTTATTTTATTTTATTTTATTTTTTTTTATTTTATTTTATTTTTATTATACT
>NW_012115311.1:4063815-4180182 GCF_000951035.1 Colobus angolensis palliatus | reverse complement strand
CTCTGTTTTGGTACCAGTACCATGCTGTTTTGGTTACTGTAGCCTTGTAGTATAATTTGAAGTCAGGTAGTGTGACGCCTCCAGCTTTGTCCTTTTGACTTAGGATTTAAATAGGATATTGATTTCCTACCAGACTCTTTTGCTTTGAAGATAGGGGAAATAAAGAAATGAAAGCTCTGAGACTCCTGAGAGATGAGCAGGATATACAGTAGGTAGAGAGGATGGCTTCTGGTTCTGGGAAGCCATAATAGAATAAGGAAATGGCAGAGTGGACAGTGAGGAGAGGAGAAAGATGGGAAAACATTGAAATACATTTCATGGGATGTCATGAATGCAAGGACTTATTGAAGGTAAATTTCTGCACGCAAAGTGCTATGTTTAAAAACTGTCCAGGCAAGTTTGATAATCAGACACATTTGGGAGCCATTGTCTTCTCTACCTGAGAGAGTCAAGGAAATCTACAGAAGCTTGAAGTCACAGATGAAACCTTAATCGATAATTTTAAGTAGTGCTCAACCTTGATTGCACATTCGAATTATCTGGAGAGTTTGAAACTTAAAAAGTTTCAAAGATGTGGTGAACATCCCAGATGTTCTGATTTAACTAGTTTGAAAGTGGGACATGTGCAGCAATGTAGTGTTTACAAACTTCCCAGGTGATGCTAATATGATCCAGATGAAACCCATTGCAATAGATGAACAAAGAAATAGGGCCGACCTCAACAGATGCCTGATATAAATGCCTAGAAGGAGAAATACTGCAACAATGTTATTAATGTTCCCACTTGGCTGAAATACAGACTCTAAGCAGTGATAGTGGGCATTAAGAAAGGTAAAACTGAAAAATTTAGGCAGAATCTACATAAGACGGCTGTGGCAGTTGGACTTTATGTGATAGACACTACAATGCTTAACACAGAACTCTTGTGATTAGATTTACAGTGACCCAAACTGAGGGTTTCCCTGGTCTTGGGATTTTCAATTGTATAACTGGGAAAGTTTTTCCTAGATCTGCCTTTCCAAAAAATATAATAAAACAAAAAACCTTTAGTAGTGTTGTGAGTAATGTTTTGGAGGAGGTTAATATTAGAGGCAAAATGTTCAACTGGAGAAGCAAAATGTGAAAACAAATAATAAAAGGAAAAATCAACATTTCTAATGAAGGAATGTTTCTACCATACAAAAGGGAGAACAATAACTAATTTTAACCGGGGTATAATTTAAGGGAAGGTTTTTCAGAGAAAGTGGTATTTGAGGGGACATTGGAGGACATGAATCTTTTCAAAGCAGTTTAAACATAGAAGAAGCATAAGGGAAAAGGACATGGTAATTGAATCTCATTCAGATAACCCAGTGTGTTAAACAAGAAAACCAAAGTAAGGAAAAGGCTTTACCAACTTTACTTACATAAATGACTCAGCTATGAAGGGAAACACCATAAGGACTCTGGTGTTTTCTCTCATGTTTCTCCCAGTAGTCTCTTTGCTCTCCTTCTCTAAGAGTTATTTGATGTCCATGAGAAAAAGTCTCCATAGCATGACATTTTTTTTTTTTTTTTTTGAGATGGAGTCTCGCTCTGTTGCTTAGTCTGGAGTGCAGTGGCGTGACCTCGGCTCACTGCAACCTCTGCCTCCTGGGTTCAAGCAATTTTCCTGTCTCAGCCTCCCGAGTAACTGGGATTAAAGGCACCCACCACCATGCCCAGCTAATTTTTGTATTTTTAGTAGAGACGGGGTTTCACTTTGTTGGCCAAGTTGCTCTCAAACTCCTGACCTCATGATCTGCCTGCCTTGGCCTCCCAAAGTGCTGGGATTACAGGTGTGAGCCACTGCACCTGGCCAGCATGAGATTTTCAAACTTATTTTTAAAAAATTTTCATAGCATGAGATATTTTCCTCCAAATTATATATACTCTGGTATGTCAGCTACAGGCATAACAAAATATGAACGGTATATTTTACACATCCCAGATTAAACAAGAGTGAAAAAGGAGAAAAACGAAAGACTAAGACAGTCAATGGTTAAATGGTCAGCTATGCTGTCAAATTTGTAGCAAGTGCAAAGGTCTAGCATGGCTGCTGACCAGACACCAAAATCCACTGGATCTAGGAGGAGAGAATCATTGTTTCCCAACACCAACCCAAGGTCCTTATGAGACAGCAAAGATGCAACATTATCATTAACTTAGCTGTGTGACTTTTCTAAAGATGGGTAGGGTACAACCTTGAAGGTTAGTAATTTCAAATCAAAAACTACGTAGAGAGAGATGTTACTGTCCCTCAACTACTAACAGAAGCACAAAATGACATCTTGCTATAGATCTCAGATATGTAGATATCAGGTAGAAAAAGAACATGAGTGGTATTTTTAATTTGTTTGTTGGTTGATTTTTAATACGAAGTTCATATTGTAGTAAGATTGGATTTAAATGATTCTTTATTGCCTTTTTCAAATAAAATTTGAGTTAAAAACCTGTTGGCTTGATAAACTTATCAGAAAAGAGTTTATAAAATAAAGGCCACGATATGCAGACAAGTGTGGTTCTAGGCAGTTTTAAGAAAACACAGTCTGCAGTGTCTGCTCTATTTGTTATTTAACTGGGTTAGCACTCTTGCGATGCACCCCACCTCTCACCCAAGGTGTCCCTTGGTTGTGTTAAGACTACACCCTACGTGTTTCCTGTGTCCCCAGATTCTCCCCCACCTCCCCTGTCTCCTGACAGCAGTCTTGTTTCTCGCTTCCATATCAAGGGGTTTGAAATAAATCAAGAAACAGAACCAAGAATCTTGAGATTAAGAGAGCTTTAAAGAGCTGTAATTCTGGAACATTTCAAATCAATTTAGTTTACCATGCCATGGATAGTGTCTGATTGACATGAATCTCTTCATATTTTCTCCATTTCCCCAACACTGGATAAATAGCAGGTTAGGAGGTCATGAGCAGAGGGCTGTTCAAATGTTGATTTTTCTCCTTCTTCAACAATCCCATTAATGTATAGGACAAAATCCAGATTAGTTCCAAAGTTTAAGCCAATGTTGCAAAGCTGCTGAAACACCTTCATGAAAGGGAAAGACAATGTATATATATATATGTATATGTGTACATATGTATGTATATGTGTATATATGTATATATACACACACATATATATACATATATATATCTTATACTATTTACTGTGTAGAGATTACTTTTCACTTAAATTTCAAAAGCTATAGAGAGTTTGAATTGTAATGTTTTTAGACAGAATAACATATTTCCTTGCTTTTTATTGTTATTCAACATCTAGGCTACTCTGCCTCTTAATTAGTTACTTCACAATATTGTGAATCGTGTACTTAAAACTAGGGAAGGTCTTTGCTGTAGCAAATAGTTAAGAAGTGCATTAAGCTTCCCATTCACCTTTAGTAACCTTACAAATATTAGGCAAGAGGAATGACTACATGAAAGTAATTTTAACTGCCACAGACTCTGCATCTGCAAAAATCATGCCAGAAACCAAAGGACAAGTTCTTTGTCTAAGACATGTCCTCAGTCATACCTCGCCTTTATGTTACACTCAGAGGAAGAATCAGTTTTAAGGGTATGACTACATGCTTTTGGTTTCCAGCTTCCTTTGATATTATTCATTTAGATGATTGACATTGGGATGGGGGTGCTTGGTCAAGGGAGCAACCTTAAACCTTAAACCTGTCCCATCGCAGAATGGTACTTGAAAGATTTTTGTTTGACACAGAAACATAAAAGTGGAGTAAGAAAGAAAGGAAAAGCAGGCTTCACACTCTTTGAAGAAATCAAGTCCTTCATCACAATGTGAAAACAAAGAAAACTTCACGTTGAAATGCAAACCTTTCGTTACAGGGGAGCTGAGTCATAAAATAAATTCATGTGCTCAACGAAACTAGGCTAGTAGCTTCAGTTTTCTCAGGTTTACCCAGTGTTCGGCAGGATGATGTCTGGGTGGAGGCAATACGGTGTGATGGTTAGAGCAAAGTTTTTGTAGTTAAGATCTGGATTTGCAATCTGGCCCCAATATATAGCAGAGTAACACATTATATAACCCTCTGTGACTCTGATTTTTTCATGAAAAAACCAACAACAAATAGTTCATACTTCAGAAGTGTATTTGGAGGTTTAATATAATAAACCATGTAAACAACTTAACCCAGTTGCTAAAATACATTCATTTGAATTGACACAACATGTTTGTTCTACTAATATACGATCAATACAATTACAGCATCATTAGCCTAGAATTAATAGAAATAATAAAATTCTTCTTTCTATGATGCTGCTGCTTATAAAGAATATATAAAGTGAAAATGTAAAAATATCTATGGCATGCAATTAACACAGAGCTTTCCCTTTGGATGAGATTAGAGAAGCACCAGAACAAGTCTGCAATCAAATCCTGGCAACATTAATTGTTTTAATATGTTGACTCATAAGGAAACTGTTATTAGGAGATTAACCTAAACAGTGCAATTTATTCAGGCAGGGAACCATCCAGATCTAAGAGCACCTGTGACTTCATTCAGGTGCATTCATCACCTAGCACCTTCTGTGTGTCAGGGGCTACAGTATGACTGGTGAGTAAGATGGATGTGTTCCTGACACCGCCTAGAGGAGGACATGGAAAAGTAATAACACAATGCAATATAGGGTGTGTATAATGAGGACATTTATCCAAGAGAGTCTACGGAGGGATTTGCTTCATAGAATGCTCCCGGGGTGAGACAAGACGTGAGATGATCTTTAAAGAGTGTGCAGGACTTAGCTATGTGCATGAAGGTTAATGAGAATGCATTCCAAATCCTGAGAGATGGACTAAAGACAAACCTCAGACTTGTATAGACCAAATCAAGGAAAACGTTTGGTAAGAAAGATATGAAGCAAGACATGCTAAAGCAGAGTTTTCTTTAAGGCACATGATCTTACTAGAAAACCTTTAATATTTGAATTTAATAATTTCTGAATAACCTAAGAATACATGCTGTAAAACACAACTTATGATTTTAAAAGGTATATATGAAAGTCAAATGTTATTCTTGGATTTTTTTTAATTATGCTATCAGTTATCCAGTGTTGCTTTGCTTTGGGAAAATCATCAATCTGAGAAAAATATGCTCCTTGATAGTAAATGCAAGATACTCCAGAACAACTGTGTAAGAATTTCATTTTCATTTTTTTCTCCATTGAAATCTCAAAACATTTTGAAAGGAAAAAAATACCATACAATGTCTTTTAAAATTGTATCTTTTGGGGAGAATTGCTTGAACCCAGGAGTTTGAGATCAGCCTGGGCAACATAGCAAGACACCATATCTGCAAGAAAATTATGTTTTAAAAAATAGCAGTAATTCTTATTTTTTTGTTACATGCTAGACGTTTTTTGCTATCTTTTATCTTGTGTTATTAGGCTCTATCACCCTTCCATAACTTCATATTAGCAAGAATACAAACATCTTGAGAGAAGTGTTAGAAATGATCAAATGTCTTCCATTGCTTTGCTTCTTACATACTGAAGATGGGATTAGAGTTATGGCTTTTTCATAGGTTTTGACATGAATGCACTTTTTATATTTATAACATATACAGAAGAACATAAGCAAAGAAAACATGTTCGGAAAGGAAGAACATTTTTAGTGGTTCAGGAACAAATGAAGAACATATATTCAATGTTTTATTGTCTCTCCTAATAGACTATAAGTTGTATGAGAGCAGAGACCTGACACCAGGGAATCCCAAGTGCTCCATGCATTGCCTGGAATGTGTTCTGTGAAATATATGTTGAAAGAGTTATTAAGGAAATTAACGCATGACCAAAGTGTATTAAATGCTTTTTAGTTAAAAATATAAATATAAATATGCAAGAAATTCAAATTACAATTTCTATCTCGAACAACTCTTTGACAGGAATTTGGCAGCGCCAGTTAATGCAGTATCATTGACAGCATTCTGTTATGAGGATATGGTAAAGGAGTTTATGAGTATTTTGTTCTCAGGCTTTCACAAAATTTATTGTGGCCAAAGACGACATTAAATCAGCTCTGATGGTATGATCAAAATGAGTGCAGGCAAAAAATAAATCTGAGTTCATTCACTGGCTGCAGAGAGACCTAAAGAGCAACAGGTGAGCAGAGCAGGCCACTTCTGTGTTTTCTGTTTTCATTTCATGAATTGCACATCTTGGGAACTTTATTCCATTTAACGTTTGTAGGATAATGTTAACACTGAACAGCTATGGCATAAGAGAAAATCTTTGCAATCATCGTGTCGATTCTTTAAACCCCTTCTCCAAAGAAAAATTAAAGAAAGCAAAGCATACTACTGTGCTAATATGGATCTTTAAGAAGATTTAGGCCACATCAATATCTCAATATCGTTCAAGTCTAAAGCCTATAATGACTTCTTATCTTCCCATTTACCGCTTTGAACATCTTTCATCCATATATCTTGTCGTTGTGCAGTAAAATTATTCTAGTTCATTTAAAATGTTAGGTCTCTGAGTCTAAAACATAAAAACCTAAGAAAATGAGTTAATACTGCTGACATGGACTCAAAATAGCAAAGGTGATTTTAGAGTTAGAGGGAACGGGCACAAAAGAAGCTGTTCACTTCACTATTAAGGAAAAAGTTCATTTCACCTTGTTTCTGGCTCCATAACAACCAGATCAGCTTCACTAATCACATAACTAGAGGAAAAAATTGAGAAAGCAAATTCAGATATCTTGAGCCTTGAGTATTTAGTGAGTAGCAACAGACAAAGCAGCCAGGGCTTACATGGAATCATCAAGGCCAAATTCAAGAGAAACTGAGTACATTTTACAATTCAGAAGTCTTTTACTTTTTCTCTTTCGTTTTTCATCTTACATAGCATTTCCAAGCATTGTTCTGGAATGGAAAATTGCTATCATTCAAGGGTGAACAGAGAACCAATATTTTCTTCAGATAGAAGTAAACAGTCTTTTGAGAACTCACTCGAACACAAAGCAATTATGCTGTATGATTAAGGGTAAGAGGTACGAGATTATGTTATTTAATACAGCATTTTTCATTTATGGACATTTTACCATAAATTTATTACTCCCTTGCAATGAACTTATTTGCTTTCTTATTCCTGACAAATCAAAAAACTGAGCAAGACATGAGAAAAGTTTTAATACTTACATCTGCTATTGTACTAAAGTATTTTATTTTATTAGGAATTTATAATAATGTATTTATTGATATAAATAAAACAATACTATATAATTTACTAAGAGTCTTCACACATCCACATATTTCACACTTCCTAAAAGCCTATGAGGAATATGTTGTCTATGTATACAGCTGTCCCCAAGCACCTGTGCGGGATTGGTTCCAGGACCTCATGCAGATACCAAAATCCATGGCTGCTCTAGCCCTGCAGCAGTTGGCCCTACAGGACCCATAGATAGGAAAAAATCAGCCTTCCATATCTGAAGGTGCCACATCCTATGAATGTTGCACTTTCTATCCATATGTGATTGAACCCAAGGATGCAGAACCTGCTGATACAGAGGGCTGATTATATATATATATATATTAAATCCATTAAGCAGGTGAGAATACTGAAGCTTAAGGAAATCTGTCTGTGACCCTCTAAAGTTACAAGACTTATAAATAACAGAGCCAGAAATCTCAGTCTGGACATACTAAAATTCATTAGCTTTTCCATCATACCATACTCGATGTGTATATTTTAACACAGAGGCCAAAAACATCAATTATTAAACCATTTATTACCACTCTTCAATGTGATTCATAATTATTAATCCAGCAGACAAGAAATGTCATCCCCTTACAGCTGAATAGAAAATGCTCTAAAACTCAAAACTAATTTTGTGAGTAGCAGTGTGCTTCACTGTGTGTGGTTACATTCTATGGCATTTTGATGGATCAAGTCTGGCAACACTCACCTCTTTTTGACGGTACTTAATGGCCAATTTTAGTCTTGCAAGATCATTTCCACTTTGTTCTTCTATGAGACTATTGTCATCTCGGTAATTAAGAATGATTTCCAGTTCTCTGGAACTTCTTGTCTGATCCAGTAGGTCCTTAGCAAATTGTTTGCACTGCCGTGACAGCTCTTCATACTCCGACTTGAATTCATTTTCCACCTTGCTCAGTTCCTGAAGCTCCCAACTTAACTGAAAGGCTGTGAGAAAAGGATCTTCGCTTGACAGAGCAATGAGAGAGGGACTGGCCAAGGCCTTGTAGATGTTGAGTCTGGAGCGGGAGTGACGGAGGCTGTCCACATCTGAACTGGACACGCATTCCACACAGTTACAGCGGACCTCGTGGGGTCGAGGCACTGAGACTCCTTTCTGAACCAAGAGTTTTATTATCTCATAATTGTTTGTATGGGCTGCCAAAATGATTGGTGTAATGTCCGGAGTGAATTCAGAGAACTGCTTATCAAGGAGTATAGGAGGCACCTAAAAAAAAAAAAAAAAAGGCAGAGGTGATGAATATTTATTCACTTGTTCAAGCCCATGAATTTCATATACCATGCTACAGCAATATGGAACAGGGTTCATACGCCTGTGGCCAGTTTTTCTTTTTGCAGGAGAGATATGGCCTTTTCCCCTACAAAAGATGAGACAAAATTGGAAAAAAAAACTTTCCAATATGATACATTATTCTTTTCTTAATCTGAGTTATGACATTTTACAGCATTTTAAAATAGGTGGTTATGGAAACGCTTTACTTGATGAAAGTCTTTCTTTCTTTTAAATAAGCCCAACTTGTTTTCTGGCTGACAACCTTTGCTTTGCTTTCTCAGAGACGTTGACGTCCTAAATAATCAAGAAATACACTCAAAAACAGCTAATGATTTGTTTTAAACCCAAGCTCTTTCTCTGCAGTAGAAGTCCTTTAATTCCTCAATTAGGTCTTGTCTTTTGTTTGTTTTTACTATGTTTTAGCTTCTGCTTTCCTATCATTCAGCCTAGTGACTAAATGTGGCAATACAAATAAGCGGGCTGGCCTCATGCTTCCTCTTTTCATCTGTGCTTTTCGGGTATATTTTCCAGATGACAAGAGGTGCTCCATAGCTAGCATTACTGTTTTATTAGAAATAAGCCAAGCATTGAGTCAAGTCAGCAGTGCGAATTCCACTGAGTCAGGTCACCAATGTGTTTATGCACGACTTCCTTTGGGTTATACTCTAGGGATGGTAATGATGAAAATAATAATAGCCACTATTTAGTAAGCATCTGCTAGGTACATTAACCCTCACCCTTTATTATTCACATTTTATGGATGTAGTTCCTCAGTGAGTAAGTGGAAGGCCTGCAATTTGACCTGCGATTTCCATATACTTTAAAGACCTTATATAATAAACACAGATTCACCTGTCTGACACCCAAGCCTGAGTGAATTGAACTGCACTATGTTGCTTTAGCACTTTTAGTTTTTTATTTTTGCTGGCACAAAGCCATAGAGGCATTTATAAAAAGTAAATGCTACATAAGGGCAGTTAAACAGGCATGGCAGACAAAATGATGATGCACATCACATTGAAATATGCTGCTGGAAAAATGAAGGAAACCACAAAAGGATCAGAGGAAAACGATGTGGAGAAAAACGACACTCATGATGACACTTCACTAATGCTACTTTTAAATATAGGTACATTTTTATATGTGGATAATTACATACATTTTAAAGTCATCTGGCCATATAGGATATCCCTTGGTTTCACCAGAAACACTAAAGATAATAGGAATGAAATGATCTGTTTAAAATTTCCTTTACAGAGGTATGCAATTATTTAATAGTGAAGATGGTAATAAACACTTTTTGAAATGTGCTTGTGAATACTAGGGTGACCACACTGCCTGTTAAGATAGTGTTTCACATTTGTGCACTTTGAGGCCACTGTGAAGGTAAATAAAGATTCCTTGGTCACAAGCACTGCAATCTCGTGTCAGTAAATCTGATAACCAAGATGGCTCCTGAGTGATTACGGTTTGTCAAGTGGATGCAGTGTGCATCTGCCTCACAAAGTGAGAATTCACGTCCCAGGTAAGACCGAGTGGGACAACTCGAGATTTCATCGTGCTGTTCAGAATGGTACAAAATTTACAACTTATGTATTATTTCTGGAATTTTCAATTTAATATTTTTGGACCACAGTTGAGTGTTGGTAACTGAAACTGATGAAAGCAAAACTTTGGATATGAGGGGACTACTGTACTTTTAGTGTTTTCTGTGGCAGACAATGAGGGAAGACAAAACAATGTAACTAAATAATTTCCTACATTAGATGTATATTTAAGTGACAGATGTAATTTGCAGGTAATTTCTGGATTCAGTACAATTTCATCTTGTATTTCTATGCTTTTTAAGCTGTTAAGAATTTAAAATATATTAACCATAAAATATATCTTTGTAGAATATTGCAGAAAATTCTATTTTAAAAATAAGTATAATATATCCATACTGAATAGCACACATTTTTTTTCAAAAAATAACAGTGTAAAAGTATTAAAGAGAGATATAGTAAGTTTATTAAAATATGTGAGAATATACCAAGAATAAATCTGCTGTTTGAGTTTTAATACTCAATAAACCATTGCATATTTCAATTTTTAAAAATATGAGAACATTTATAACTATAAACATATCTAATTTTTATCCCTTATAAGAAACTTCACTTTTGAAAATGATTTTTGAGTGGAACTATTCTATAGATCCACTCTTAAGAATTGATTGGTCAGTAATGATATGGTTTGGCTTTGGGTCCCCACCCAAATCCCATCTTGAATTGTACCCCTCATGTATAGAGGGATATAATTGGTGAGCAGTGATTGGATCATGGGGACGACTTCTCCCATGCTGTTCTTGTAATAGAGAGTTCTCACAAGATCTGCCTGTTTGATAAGTGGTACTTCCCCCTTCTTTCTCTCACTCTCTCCTACTGCCATGTAAGATGTGCCTTGCTTCCCTTTTGCCTTCTGCCATGATTATCAGTTTCTTGAGGGCTCCCCAGCCATATGGAACTATGAGTTAATTAAACCTCTTTCCTTTATAAATTACCCAGTCTCAGGTAGTATCTTTACAGAAGTGTGAAAATGGACTAATATAGTAAAAAACTATTTTGAAATTATATAATTATAATTATTTTAGAGCTTACTCTTATCCTAAAATATATTCTAAATTTAACATTATATGTTGTCTTTACCACTAATTGCCTGGCACCCAGCTGGTCATAGAGTGTTAGACATCAGGAACTGATTGTCTTAGCTGGACTCCACGGGGACTCTGCTGGGACCCTGACTCAGCCAGGCAGGCAAAATATTAATGTTTATCTAGGTCTCAGGAGACAGGTTTGCATTCTCTCCGATTGCATGAAGACAACAAAAACTGAACAAAAGTGTTTTAAGAAAATAATTGCCTGTTATGGAGTACTAACTACATGCCTGCATCAATTATTACACGGTTTTTGAAAGCCTGAGGTTTTATTATTCTCTCATCACTTCTTCATTTATTATATTGCATTCTTCTACATATGAAAGTTCTCCCTCTTCTCCTTTTTGTTGTTGGATATTGCTGTGACCCCATGAATTCTTTCTTTTATTTAATATATTATGATTCATTGCTGTCACTATTCATTTTATGCTTGTTATTAAAGTATAACATACATATACTAAAATGCATAAATATTAATATACAGCTTGATGACTTTTAAAAATCTGAACATGCTTAGGTAACACAACCCAGATTAAAACCTAGAAGAGTACCTGCACCTCACAAGCCTCCCACTTGTTACTCTTCTCAGTTATTACTTTTCTCAGATATACTCACAGATTTAATGGTTATCAGTATAAGTTACTTCCACACACTTTTTAAATTTTATATAAATAGAATCACAAAATATGTGCTCTTTATGTCTAGCTTTCTTTGTTCAACTTTAGTTCTTTGAAATATATTCCTCTTATTAGTAGCAAAAACTGTTTTTTCAATTCTGCAAAATACTTCAATTTCTATTTTATTTCATTTCATTGTTGATGACATTTTCATGGTTTGCAGGCTGGGGCCATTAAGAATATTGCTCTTATGCACATTTTATTTCTGGTTTGAAAATGAGAGGAAAATGTACGTGTATGTTGATCCTGTATATTGGAATGGAATTTTCTTGTCACACAGTTTTCTTAAGTGCTTACACCAACTTGTCCGGCCACCGCAATTATGCTTGGTTTTATTTATTATATTTATGCCATATACAAATAATTTCTTATTTATTATAAAAAATGAGTGTTGAATTTTGTCTAATGCCTTTCCTGTTTCAATGGATATAATCATATAATTGTCCTCCTTAGTCCTAAAAGTATGGCGAATTATATTAACGCATTTCTGAATATTGAAACATTCTGGCCTGAAATTTTTCCCACATGGTCAAATGCATAATGTTTTTACTTTGGCAATTTTTAAAAAAATTTTAAATTATTTTTGTATTTTAAGTTCTGGAGTACATGTGCAGAAGTGCAGGTTTGTTACATAGGTATACATGTGCCATGGTGGTTTGCTGCACCCGTCAACCCGCCATCTACGTTATGTATTTTTCCTAATGCTGTCCTTCCCCTAGTCCCCCACCCCTTGAGAGGCCCCAGTGTGTGATGTTCCCCTCCCTGTGTCCACGTGCTCTCATTGTTCAACTCCCAATTATGAGAGATATTTTGGAATCGATTTTCTTAAGTGAGATGGATTTCTAATCTTCACTGTGCTGTCTTTATCAAGTTTTGGTATCAATGTGAAGTTTTCTTCATTAAAAGAATAAGAATGCTTTCCTCCTGAATGTAGTCTACTAGTAGCCTCCACCTGCTAACTGGTCCAGGTTCTTCCTCAGTTTTAAAACACAGGAACGATGGAGGACCAAGCAGAGTTGATGGACGGGGCCCAGCTATTTCCACCCAGCATAGGACATGGCTCATTAGACAGCCGTATCCTCTGGAGCTCCTGTTTACAATGGCAGGAACATTCGTCAGCTCTACATCATGACTTCCGCTTCTCAATCCTGCTTCCTTTGCTTTTAATTTCAAAGATGCTATTCGAAATATATACAAATGTAGGAAAATGTACATTTTATTTTTGCTTTGAAAATGAGAAAAGAAAGAGAGAGAAGGGTCTGATAAAAGACTTCATGGTTAACCAGCTAACAGAATAGAAGCTTTAATAAAGGAAAGGGGAACCCTATGGTTACTATAAAATTATTAATACAAGATGTAAACCATCCTAAAGAAAAAGATGGGTCTTTGGGATCTTCAATTCTTTCCCTCCACTACTCCAAATGTGGTTTTTCTAATATAGCAACCTCTTCAGGCAATTCCCTTTCTTAAAATGTTTTATAATTACTTTGATTGATCCAATAATTTATTCATATATTGAATCAACAAATATTTACTGAGTCTATTGTCTGGCACTGCATTAGATGTAAAGAATTAAGAAAACTGAAGATAAAGCAGTTCAAATCCTCACAGAGATGACTGTCGTATTTGACAGAAAAGTGGAACACAGATTTCCTGTATCTCCCAAGCAAACTGAATCAAATGTTTATTTACTTCAAATCCAACATCGTGGTAGGTATCAAGAGAAATACACAGAAAAATAAGAAATGAGTACATGCAGTGTCACATCAGATGATAACCAAATTTTAATCTGAAACTTTCAGTTCTGAAAATTTGCCAAGTACTTTCCAAAATCTCAGGGTAGTTTTTCTGCTTTATATGTATATATATCTTTTATTGGACTGGCAGAGTTAGAATACAAGGGTAACTGCAGAAATCTGCTATAAGCCTTAGAACATAACAATTATTCACTAAATACAGTTTTTTTGTTCGGTGCTAACAAGAGTACGGTACTGCGCAACATTTTACTTTCCTTAGCAAGAAGTGAACAATTGACATACTTGGAGCAGAAAACTGCAGATGCAAACTGCTCTTTTGGAAGTGTTAGAACATTCAGGCTGCCATTCTTTTTCTACTTGGCAAAGTGCCTAGCACATAGGTGGTGTTCCATAGATGACATATCGACTTATTCTGCACACAGGTGACTGCCATTTCCGTAGGGTGAAGCCACTAAATCAGATTTCCAAGCCTTCCAATTGGAAACTCAGTCAATCTCAGACGACAAGGAAGGGCAGATCACAGAGAGTGAAACAATGCAAACTAAAGTGACCCCCTCAAGATTTTGCTCTCAGGAATGAATATCTCTCTAGAAAGACCAAAACACCACTTCTGTCCCCCTCCCCCTCCCAGACCCTTTTTCTTTGCTAAGTTTTCCTGGCTCTCCTTTCAAAATGTCCTAACGTTACAGCCCTTCATTTGTACACAAATGGTCTTTGGGGTATATAGAGACTTAAATTCCCCAGTCCTTTTCCCTAGGTGGCTGGCACATTTAGCTTATTTCAGATGTTATGTCCCAGGATTGCAGATTTGCAGGTGCTCAAACAAAAAAGAAAATAAAGAAAATAACTTCACTAAATCTTATAACAATAAATCAGGTCACTTTAATGCCTTTCAATTAATTAACAAATAATTACTATACATGAGCACTGCACAAGGCAATGTGCTGGTGGCAAAAATGTGTTTTGCCCTCTAGAAACATAATGGAAAATTCCTCTCTCCCTAAACACACACACACACACACAGTGTAATAATACTATAGAAATGATTTTTTTTTTTTTTGAGATGGAGTCTCGCTCTGTCGCCCAGGCTGGAAGTCTAAAATATAAGTCATTTGACCTCAGAAACATTTAGAAAACCCAGAAAATGGGCTTGCGGCCCCTTCGTCATGCTTCGTTCTCAATACAGTCTATTTTCTATCTCAATCCCTCTCCTTTGCTTTATTCAGTGTCTCCCATATGTACTCTTCCTTTTTCCTTTCGTGGTTCCATTGTTACAAGTGAAGAGCACATTTTTCTAACACATAAAGTAAATAGGCCATTGTAGGCACTCAGTAACCATTACTTTTCTTCTTAAATTTATAAAGTTTTCCATCTAGCATATTTAAGGACATAACCCTGCAGATGAAAATCACACTGTGTTTTATTTATTTTGCTGAAGTAAAATCTATAGACAAAAAGGCATTACACCCAGGAAAACGTTTTTGCATTAAATGATATACTCACATTACTAAGAAGCAAACCACATACTTTAAACAAACTGCTTTTTAAAAATAAATTCCAAGTTATTGAATCACATATTTCAGTCAGCAATCTATAACAATAGTAGAAGAGGCAATTAAAAGAGGATCCTGAAATTAAACCAAATAAATCCCCCTGTTTTTTATATTGCATAACTAACCATAAGGTTTCTTTGGCTTTTATTCTGTCCAAACTTTATAAATTTATCTGTTCAACTTTTTTTCCCTCAATTTTACTGCAAGATTAGTTACATTAATAACTGTATTATTTTGATAACATACAGCATTAAATATTATTGGCGTATACAAGCAATCCATTAACTTAACTTATAACTGATTGCTATTCTTAAAAGGTATCTACATATTTCACCCTGAAGTGACTCAACTCAATCTGAAGCACCTATTTTAAAATACAGAGTCTGAGGTTTTACCCAAACGTATTAACTTTTGCCATTAAAAGTAACGGCAAATACGTCATAGAAATTTATCTGTCACTAAAATATACATGTTTGAACCATTATTAATACTGAAGTCAAAATTTTTGGAGAGAAATTCATTCTGAAGTGACATTCATACAATTTAAGGGTATTCAATCTATTAAATTCAGTTTTTACAAAATAGGTTATATTGAGTAAAAACAGTTTACTGACATAATACTCTTTGGTGTACCCTAGAGTTTAAGAATAAATGGATACATATACTAACCTGGCTCTTAAAAAAAAAAAAAAAAGAAATAGGATCTCACTCTGTGGCCCAGGCTGAACTGTAGTGGCATAAACACCAATCACCTCTTTCCTGGGCTCAAACAATCCTTTCCCCTCAGCCTCCCAAGTAATTGGGACTACAGGCATAGCACCACCATACCTAGATAATTTTTTATTTTTTGCAGAGACAGAGTCTCACTATATTGCCCAGGCTGGTCTCAAACTCCTAGGCTCAAGTGATCCCCCTCCTCTCAGCCTCCCAAGTAGCTGGACCACAGGCACAGCACCACCATGCCTGGATCATATTTTTGTAGGGACAGCATCTCACTATATTGTCCAGGCTGGTCTTAAACTCCTAGGCTCAAGTGATCCTCCTACCTCAGCCTCCCAATGTGCTGGGATTACAGGCATGCACTCACTTGGCTCTATTTTTAATTAGCTATACAATCCTGTGAAAGTCTCTTAAAGATATTAAGGGGCATTTTTTATATGCAAAGGAATATCTCTTGTAACATGAAATTTCTGTGACTCAAATGCCTTTTTAAAGTTCTAGATGATAGTAAAATAATAGAAACTTTATGAAAAAGGTGTTTCTTTTTTCAAGGGCTTCAATAAAAATGTGCTAAATTATTTAGTTGCCCCTTGTGTTTAGGATCATTGTTTTACTCTAATATATCAAAAGCAACACTTAAAAAAAACCCTCAGGATAATAAGTATAAAATTTATCTCTTTCATACACAGAGACTGATTTCTAATTCAAATCAACACAAGAAATTTCAACTTAAAGTTATATTTAAAATTTTATATAGTTATATTTAAAAATTTATTTGACAACAGTAATTTTGAACCTAAATTTATATACATATGTGTGTATATGTATGTGCGTGTGTGTGCACACACATACATATATACACATGAGCACAAACTACTTGCACAAAAGCAAGTGGATGTCATATGAATGAAGAAATCAACAGATGAATGCATGGATGGACAGGTGGATGAATAAGTTAGGTTACAATCTTATCGAAACAAAGTCAAAAGTATTATTTTAGGCTCAAACTTCTGCCTTGAAAGACTAAACAGAATTCAAATTTGCACTTACACAGACATAAAATTCTTTCTTAGTCTCAGCCTAGGACTAATAATTTACCACAATGTTCATGACAACTGGTGGATAAGAGCAAAGACTCTTGTGCTTTTTACTTCTTCAGTGTGGTTGCAACTTTAAATACACTATATATACATACATATATATATATATATATATATTTTTTTTTTTTTTTTTTCTGAGATGGAGTCTTGCTCTGTCGCCCAGGCTGGAGTGTAATGGCGTGATCTCAGTTCACTGCAACCTTCGCCTCCCAGGTTCAATCAATTCTCCTGCCTCAGCCTCCCAAGTAGCTGGGATTACAGGCATGCACCACCACACCTGGCTAACTTTTTTGGATTTTTAGCAGAGATGGGGTTTTACCATGTTGGCCATGAACTCGGGTGATCCACCCGCCTTGGCCTCCCGAAGTGCTGGGATTACAGGTGTGAACCACTGTGACTGGCCTAAATACACTAATAGTTTGATTTGATGTCTGATGAAACATTGATCCAGAAAATAGTTATAATAAACAGCTTGAAAGAAATTTGGCACAGTTACATACATATGGCTCTAAATCAGGAGTTTTAAATTTTTGTGTGCCATGGACTTCTTTGGAGATCTGAAGCAGCCTGTGGACCCTAATTCAGAAAGAACACTATTTCTAAACAAAATCCATAGTATTATACATAAAAATATATTTAAATATATTTACAATATATTGAAAAGCAAATATGCAATGCGGTAACATATGTGCCTATTAGTTCATTAAGTAAAAAGTTATACTGGAAGATACTTAGACTACTTTTGAAATAATAAACATATGGGTATATCAGATATATAGTGTAATAGTGATATGATAGGAAAATATCTATTGGAAAATATATTGACAAAGACACAGGCACGGCTAGTGAAACTGATTTTTGGCCTACATTCATAATTGAAGGAAATTACATGAAATTTACTAAAACTAAAGATATATTCTTTCTCATCTTCGTTCACAGATATCTTTGAATTCTGTTTAGCACATCCCTAAGTTAAGAAGCTCTTAAGTCTAAGTAAATTAGACTTGGAAGACACGTACAATTTTTAACTGGAAAGCACCAAGCAGATAGTCTTTTTGTAGGAGAAGTAACTGGAAAATTAGGAAGACTTTCTGGAAAGGAAGGTACGATATTTGAAATTTTTTTAAAATTACATTTATATTTATTAAAAAAACAGAATATTTTATTATCATGGATGTCTTAGAGTATCAAGTTGAAGAAATAAATCACAACACACACACACACACACACACACACACAAATATTTACTTCATGCAGAAAAGTTCTGGAGATTTGGGGAAAGATGCAGAAGATCTAAAATGTAAATAAAAGTTACTGAAAGATAAAGAACACCTAGAGAAAAGTCAAAAGTGAGGCATAAACAACCAGACAAATTTCTTATTCTAAGCAAATGATGAGTCTGTGCACTGATAGTATTTCCAGGTATTTGGTTAAAGTAATGATAACAATTATGTACAATTAAATATATTCTGGTGAAATCCCAAATGAGTGGGTAGGGTTCAAGGTTGGAAAATTTTAAAAAAATAGCAGTTTATTTTACTGAGTCTCTTAGGTACAACATAGATCTTCCTTAATTTACTTGACATATGGGCCTCTATATTTCAGTTAGGGGTAATTTGCCTGTTCACGTACGTTACTGACTTTTGGCTTCCATATTATTTTAAAATCATTGTATATATTACTACTTTTATTTGTTGCAGTTTTCTGCTTTAGTTTTGTATTTTGGATGAGCAATAAACAAAAGTCTTGGTTGCTAACAAAGTAAGAAATCCTATTCTACATCAACAAAGATCAAACAAAAATTAAAATAAAATGTAAAATTATCTGGTAAGGACATCACTAAAATAATTGTTAGTATGTTGAATCCAACAGTGTATCAAAGGGATAAAGTAGAGCTTATTTCAAAAATGCAAATTATTTTTATAATTATATTTTTAGCTATCATTCATTATGGTAAATAATATTTTTCAGTGTGATGATATTGTATGTGAAACAGTGTTTGAAGAATTTCGTCACTATTCCTAGAAATGATAAGGATTATTTACCAAAAACCAGTAGCAAAATGCACAATAAAGAATGAAAACTTTTTTCATTAAAATTAGAAATAAGACGGAAATGTTTATTCTCACTATCTTACTCATCATTATTTTGGACTTTCTACATAATGCAATAAGATTAGAAAATAAAATATTAAGAAACAAGACAACCTGTTCCTGTTTGGCGGATTACATGGTCATATATTTTGAAAAACTCAGAGATTTCAAGTTTAGAAGTATTAATAAAGCTTAATTCGACATGCACATGCTGTACAAAAATCTATACTTTTCTTAATATTAGTAATACAACTTAATAACAGAACTGATTGCATACAGAATGATAAAAGTTGGACATTATTAAGTGTCAATGGACATAATAAGTGTGAATAGATTATAGAAAAAATAAAACCTTATTAGGGCATAAAATAAAATCAGAAATATAGGAAAATCATTCTGTTTGTGGAATGAAGACCTCATATCAGAGTTATGTTGTTTTTTTATAATAAACATATGCATTTAGTACCATTCCATTAGAATATTTTTGGTTATATTGTTTTATTTAGAACTTGATAAAATTGTTATATTAATTGATATGAAGGAATATATATCCAAGAATGGCTAAAAAATATGAAATTGAGACTATAATCCAAGAATATAGTGAGAGATGTGAATCACTTGAACAGAATTTTGACCAGAATTACTTTTGTTTATATATTTAAAGTTTATATGTGAAAAGTGAAATTTTTATTTATTTGGAAAAGCAGTTCATTTACTAACTGGCACTAAAACAATATTCTATCCAAGCAAAGTTAGGCTATTCATCTCGTGTCATAACAACAAATTTGAGATGGGGTAAATATTTAAATGTAAAAAACAAAAAGCAACACAATTTTAGAAGAGTGATTGTCTGCCCTGAGATTGAGAGCTCTTAGAGCAAGACTGTAAACACAGAATGAAGAACCACATATTTTGTTACACAATTATTGAGTGGAATGGCCAAAGATACAATACATACATAAAGTAAAAAATAAGCTGATAAACTACAATAAAATGCATTTGCAACATATGAAACATACTTAATATCACACACAGAAAAAAATGTAAACCAAAAAACATCTTATAAGCAATACAATGGACAAAGAAACAGTTATAAGCAGATATTTTACAGAAGAAAATCAAAGGGCTAGAAATATAAGAAATGATGATTTTTCTCAATAGTCAAGGAAAAACAACTAAAAACAATAATGAAATACAAATATTTGTCCATCATGTGGTCACGTTTGAAAAGCGATGGAGACAGGCTCCCCCATTCATTGAAAGCTAGAGGGATAAAATTTTATAGCTTTATGGGAGAGTATGCAGCGTTTATACAAATCTTGAGAAGTCTTACCTCAGGGACTGCTTCCTACAGAAAAGCAGGGACAATGAGAATATTTCTTTATATTTGTTTCATCACTTTGTGTCCTGATAGAAATTTGGACATCACTTCCATGTTTTTCAAAAGAGAAAAGTTTGAACAAATTGTACAAACATATTCTTCTGTGAAATATTATGATGACATTGAATATTTGAATTAGCAGGAATGTTGTATGTATCATTCCAGAGAGATGCTCCTGAAGTTTCATTCTGTCATGCTGGAGAGTTGTAGAATAATTATTTATATAAAGGTTCCTTATTTTAGGCTCTTTAAACACCAGTTGAGAATCTACTTTCTATCAGACATTGTCCTTAGTATTATCTCTATCTGAACAACTTTATTTGATGTGCAAAATCCTTTATAATTAGTTCAATCTCTATATTAAAATCTACTGTGCACTACACCTCAGTATGCTTCCTATGGTTTGAGCATTTCACCATCAAACTTTCCATACAGCTTTTTAAATTGGTGTTTGCCTTTTCCCTCTCACTTATCCAATCTGTCACTCAGAACCCATCTTAGTATTATAATTTTTATGACGTCCTTTTGTAAAATTGAACTGTCAATGGGCTGCTTTTTTTGTCTTTAATGGAGGAAGGGGGAAAGGGAAGGTATTATAACTTTCCTACAAGTCAAGAGGAACCCATTTTCAGAAAAGGAGTTTCTAAGAATAGTTCGGAGGATGAGTGCATACTCCACAATTGCAGATTCCCTTATTTCCATCGAAGGCTCTTATTACAAAGTACACCTAACTTCACCCAAACTTTAGCACAAGTCCATGGCCCACGGGCTGTATGTGGCCCAGGACAGCTTTGAATGCAGCCCAACACAAATTTGCAAACTTTCTTAAAACGTTATGAGATTTTTTTTTGCAATGAAAAATAATCTCATCAGCTATTGTTAGTGTTAGTGTATTTTATATGTGGCCCAAGACATTCCTCTTCTAAAGTGATCCTAGGAAGTCAAAAAATTAGATACCCTGCTTTAGTTAGTGATGCATCCAGTATAAGTAAGGATAACTTAATATCAATAACTACTTTTACTTTTTGTAAAGCAAACATTCATTTGAAATTGCACAGACTACTCTTTACTGGAAGCCCATTTTCAGTCTACTTTGAATTAAAAATACCAGCAAAGACTTACAGTGTTGATTTGAAAAGGTATATAGGGCACATAGTAAATACAATCCTATGATTGAATGACAGATTTATCTTAGAAAAAGGATATGCATTGATACAAATGAACAAGGATCTGGCTAAAACTACTTCAATTAATTGATGTTGTAAGTGCAAATATACTTGGAGTCTAATGATAATAAGATAAGCAATAGCTAACCTGTATGAAACACTTGCCATGTGCCATGCCCTGTGTGGGGAGCTTGTTAAACCTCATCTCAGTCAATCCTCAAAATAATGTTTACATGTACTATTATTGTTATCCTCTTTATACGAAAGAGAATGACAGGCCTCAGAGAAGTTCAGTAACTTGCTCGTGGTCATACAGAAATCCATGCAACCTGATTCCAGAGTCTAAATTCTTCATCAATAGATGATATGTCTTCTAGGTAAGGCACTTGCAAATTGTGGGAACAACTCAGGTAACAAGAATAGGAAAATGTTCATTAAATCCTGCCTCAACCATTTCTAGCTGTGACGAAGCCAGTTAACTTCCCCACATTTCTATTTTCTCATTTCCAAATGTGGGCATTTGTTCAAGATATTTCTCATTAAGGAATAAGAACAGAAGAAGCATATATCAAAGCCTTCTCAAAGTTAATTCCCATAGGGCTGTGGTGAAGATTAAATGTGAAAGAATGTTGTAATCTATAAATCACTAAATAACATGGAGGTACTAGTGTTATGTGACAGTCCTGGGATTGTTAGGACCAAGACCAGAAAACTGTCTTGTTCAGTTTGACCAGATTCATTTGTTTCTCCTCACATAAACACAGTCCCAATTATAGTGCTTGATTCATCCGAAAGGTAGAACAATAATTTCCTTGTGGGCCAATTTTGTAAGGTAGATGTCAAGGTTTACGATGCATACTTTTTGTTGCTGAAAATTTAAGCTGTGTATTTCCTGAAATGGCATCTGCTTCTTTATTGTGTACTGCTATATATCTATCAGGAATAATAATTAAATACTTTTTTGTATTATAAGTAAATACTGGAGAAATATATTACAACTCTTAAGGAGACATCAAACAAATAGCAACTTTAAATCACCACCAAGTTGGACTAGGATGAATCACTAAAGGAACTTTAGGGTTATTATCACTAACTCTTAGATTGTTTAGTTCACAGACTTCACTTTTTAAAAACTATATAATATATACATGTATATATGACACTGAAGGGGAATCTACTAAATGACATTTAAGTAAATGTTAAGTTTGTTGAAAATTTGAACTGTCTGACATTTTGAAATTTAGAGATGGAGAAGATGAGGAAGGACCAGTAAAAGATATTGAGAAAATAGATGGTGAAGTAGGCGAAACATAAGGAGAGTGTGAAATCCTGAAGTACTAAGGCATATATTGAGGCAAGTTGGTAGCTATGGTGGTAGAAGCATTTGGAAGTTTTCCCATGACTGATGCTATTTTCTTAGTAAAATAGAAAACAAGACTTCACCTGAGGAAGAGGAGAAGAGAATTGGGGAACTTGTTGAAGAAAAGAGAGAGAGAGAGAAAAATGAATGAATCCTCTAGGCAAGTGGGAGGGTACCCAGGAAAAGTAATAAGATTGCTGAGCACCACTGAGCACCCGCTTGAAATTAGTGGTCATGACTTTAGCGTGAAACTAGCTCAAATGGTTATATGCTTTCCTTAGCCCTCTCTGGCCACCTGAGTACAAGCATACAATAGGCAGAGATTGGACTAAACCAAAAATGTAATTTTACCAGATAATATTACAAAACGAGTGAGGCAAACTTGTCTTCAATAATACAAGGATGAATCATTGAATTTTAAATCAGGGAAGTAACATCACAAGGGATGAGGGTCAAAACATATTAGAGTATGCATGGGTACTAGATAGCATGAGCAGAGAAGAAATTGTGATGTTGGGGTAGAATAGTTCATGATAATACCAAGTCCAAGGGTGGCCGTAGTAGGAGGTGACTAACTCAAGATGGAGTTGAAGATAAATATCTGGGAAAAAGAAAAGTAGGTTAAGGACGCCAGCGTAATTCTAGCACTGTCCAGGTGTACAGTCAGAGAATCTGGATAACACCATTGTTGAGGAGCGTGACAGTAAATCTGAGGCTAAAATCTCCAAACAATGAGATTCCATAGAATATTATTATTGGGGCGGAGACATTAAAAGGAAGCAACAGTTGAGTACGAACAAGGACCAGTGGTGTGACGGATGACTGCTAGGGAGACTCAGAGCTCAACTAGAAATGAAGGGGCTTTCCATAAAGTTTTCTATTTTACCTCTTGAAACTCCTGCACAATTTTGGGTTAGACAATTCAAATGTTTGTTACTGTTGAAATACTCTCTTTTTGTAAGTATATATTATATATTTTTTCTATATATATTTGTATATAATTTTTAAATTACAATTTCCTGATGCTAGTGTTCATAATATACAGACCAACTTTGATAAGTGTCTAAAATGCATTTGAATTTTATATATTAATATTTTATGCTATGACTTTCATAAACTTTCATATTGGTTACAATAATTTATCTGTAGATGATGTTTTGTTTTTATGAAGACTAATTATCTGAACACATCTTTTAACTTTTTCAGTCTTCGTATCTTTTTTGTTTGTTTGTTTTTGTTCAAACCAGGGCCTCCAGTAGAATTGCATAAAAAGTAATAATGAGAAAGCTCATTTTACTGATATTAACATGAATGTTTGTAATATTTCACTATTCAGAATGATGTAAACTGTAGATTTTTTGTTAGATTCTCTTAATCAAGTTAAGGAATATCTTTTGTCTATTCCATTCTTGGTTTGCAAAAGTTTTTTTGTTTGGTTTTGTTTTCTCCTATCATTGATAGCTACAAATTTTATCAAATGCTTTTTTTTCTTTTTTTTGCATCTACTGAGAATCTTGTGTTTCTTTCACCTTTATCTGTTAAGGCAGTGAAATACATTACTACATTTTTCTAATTCTTGCTTAATATTTTTACACTTATATTTTTGAGTGAGATGAGCATATTTTTTCTTTCTCATGTTGTTCTCTTCAGGCTTTGATAGCAAGGTATACTTATAAAATTATAAATATTTGTGAAAGATTGAAATAGTAAGTTCCTTGAATGGTAGGGCTTATCTGATTTTTTAATGATGTCTTAAATATATTAATCTTTTTGATCTATCATATTTATTTCGAATATTTTAGCCAGGTTCTAATTTCTGTGTGCAGTTTCATTATAAAGATTGTTAATATTACTTTCATCTTGATTATCAAATCTATCAGTCTCCTTTCCCCCAAAATTGTTCACTATGGACCAGGTACTAATTCATTAAAATAGGGCACCCAACCTATGCGAATGAACACTAGGCTTAAAAGCATGTCCACAGGATTTTTTTATAGGCTAAATATCTGCTTACTTTAAGCTTTATAGTCTTGTTCATGTGCAAACAAACCAGTAACCTTGGCAAAAGATTTAATGTTCACCAATATGTTAAACTGATACAGTGTGATCTCTTTTAATCCATGTGGAATTCAGCTGTTATTTGATATGTATTTATCCCATGATAGATTTAAGTCTTTTGAACATCATTATAATAGTTACACAATACTTTAATTAAAATACCCAATAATTTAGCTAGTTACCACCTAGAATTTTAGAGTGTATATTAATATCTCCTGTATTTTGACTGCATGAGAGAATGAGTGTATAAATATAAGTAAATTTTTTCTTTGGGTTTGCTTTCACTAAATATTGCTAAATTGCTTTCCAAAAGGATTCAGTTCCAATATAAATGAAGGGTGTTTGTTGACCTGTATTAAATATAGAAGACTGCGTAAGTGCCTTATTGTCTTTTGCTGATTTATCATTCAGTGTTAAATAGAATTATTTTGATTACTTTTATTATATGCTTTGTAAATTTTTCTTTTCTAGATATATTTGATGTTTTTTTAAATGCACAAATGAACACTTACTCAAATAATTTCATAGTTTACTTTGAAATAAAAACAAATCCTTTAGAGATTAAAACCACAGCAAGATGAATCATCTTTTTTCCATTTTCCATTTTTCTTCATTAGGTTTGTTTAAAGCATGCAGCACATAAATTAATGTAGATTTACATTAATGAATGAAAGTTGATATAATTATATTAAGTCCTATGATTTAAGGTTCTAATGAAGCCTACATGCAGTGAAATATATCTTAGTATATGTTAATTTTAAACAAATACTATCAAGCTTGCCTGTAATTTTCAAATGGCCTGAGACTCCTAGAATTGTGGACAATACGTTATGAGAGAATTATCTAAACTGGATGAAGCAGGAAAGTAGGAACGATTTACATGGATCCTCACATCTTAACCCACTTTGAATGAAGAACACTGAGAATATGGAGCATGTGGATATATAGAGAATGAGGCCCCAGCAATTCTTTATGGTAATATACTGTTGCGTATGAAATTAACCAAACTTTTTAAAACAAATCTATGCTAAACATGGAAAATTGGCTCTCAGGGCTTTTCCCAAAATTGGCTTTCAGGGATTTTCCCAAATTTGATTATTTTAGAAAATAATCAAAAACTTCCTATGGACCCTTTTTGGGCGTGAGAAATGCAGAGGAAATATATGGATAATATATCCTGGTGACAAAATGTGCTGGTCCAAAATGCTAGGATGGGAACTAGAATGATTCGTGAATAAGGAACAGCAAAGTCAGAGATACATGTGTAGGGTAGGAAGTCTAAATGTCTGGCTGTTATGATTGGCTAACAGTAGACGTGTGGCTGGGTAAGTTATTTCAAAAGGAATTGAGATAAAATTGAGGAGTTAGATGATCTTGGCTCACCCACGAACTAGCCACATGGCCTTGACCACATCATTCGCCAGCTTCACTGTTAGAGAAAACATCACTGACTGTCTATTCACAGGACTAAGTGACCTTAACATGCTGAAAGTGCTTATACAGTGGCAGAGTGATTTATAAATGTAAGGGGGAGAAAGTAAGCTTTACTCTAATGATATTAAAAACAAAGATACAGAAAATGACTATAATTGCTTTTATTTTTCTATTAATGAGAAAGTAAATTTCAGAATATTAAATAAAATTTTAGATTATGAATACTGAAGGAACTAGTCTCTTGCGTGGGCGTAAGATTTCTACATTTTATGTCTCTTTAGTCGAATACTGTATAATTAATGATTTTCCAAGAAACAAATCTATGTTTATGTTTAACCTGCCAGTATATTTAGTAATTTCCTTCTCATTCATTGCCTTTTGTTTTTGTGGTACATCCAAGTGGTATGGTCCTTGAGACGGCATTGACTTTATCCTGCTAAAAAGCTGTATATTCTATTGCTTAAAGATTTTTAAAATGTCAAAAGAAAAAAGAAGAAAATAAAATTCACTCTAAAACACACTCTCCAGAGATCTACATTCAGCATATTATATGACGATAATAACATTAAACCAGATGTAAATACGCTAGGCACTTTACATGTTTTTTTTCTAATTTCTAATTCTCATGATAATTATGGAATATAGGCATGTTCTGTTTCAGGTTAAATAGGTGACACAAATAGTCGTGGAGCTAGGATTTGCACCCACATTTTTCTAACATATATATATGTATATATATATATGCATACAGACATCTGGATTTTGTAGAGAAAATTGGGAGCAAGTCTTTATATATATTATATATATATATTAGCAAATACAGGCTTGTATAGATTATTGCAAGCTCTGCAAAGAAGACTGCGTGCTATATATGGGACCAATTTTTCAAAGTGTGGAAGACTCCTCAGAACCCCATACTCCACTTAAAATATTAGGCAGCATTGTCATGTAGTAGAAGCCAAATTGAAGAAAAAATGTACATTCCCACATAATCTCTTAACAAAGGTGTTAATAATCTTGGTTTCATTCTGGAAGTGATCCACACCAGAACTGTTACCTTAACTAAAGCCTGTAAGACCTGTGATGTTTGACTTAATCTTGCCAGGTTGTGCTTTGCCAGATTTTACTTTCATGAACAATTATAAGGTTTTTTAAAATCTACCATATTCATCCATCTACCTATCCATTCCCAAAACGATTACTTAGTACCTAGGATGTACATAGAATTATGCAGCCAGTTGAAGAAAACAAAAAAGACTAAGATTTGGTTTACAGTGTAATTTATGCCTAATGAATATATTGGCATTCGTAAGTTTGCAAAGGAATGGTAATACCTAAAACGACCATCACAGTTCAATGGACTGAAAAATAGTTTTATTTCAAAAGACCCAAATGCAACATTAAGAGCTGATAAGAGTTTTATTATTTTAGATATAAGCAATCTTAGGAGGGAACAAATAAAAGTGAAAAAAACTCCATAAAGAAGAATTGTGTGCGTGTGTGCGTGCACACGTGTGTGTTTGTATGTGTGTATTTGTACATTAAAATAGGAGTTAAGAGTCTCTTAATGTCTTGGTTGCTAAAGAACTCGTAAATTGCTGAAATATTTCGTTCTTGACTCTAAACATTTGAATTCAATAGAGGAAAAACTCCTCTTCTTTCTCTTCCCATGAATTTATCAACATCAAATCAAAAATCTGTATGATATTTTCCTTAGTTTTGAAAAAGGAAAGCCATCATTCCATCAGGAAGAGTAAGAATGTCCCTCCATCAGTTTTCTCTTGCCTGGAAAGCCCTGCTATATGGTAACATGACTCTCCGTGTGTCTTTTTTAATTAGCTTCACACTGTCAATTCCTAGAATTTTTCCAAGTGTTATTTCAGTTATTTTTGTGCAATCTCAGAAGATAACTTTTTAAAAGACAACTTATTTTGGTAGCACTCCTTAGTTTTATAGCCACATTTTTAATCCTAAAGACTAAGTTTTTGTGGTCTCACCTTCTCTGACATGCTTACAAATCAATACATTATGTGATATTGTTATCCTCATTTACCTTAATATGTTAATTCTTCTTTATGGAGTTTTTCTAACAAACCTCTGCTAATGTTGCATAGTGAAAAAGCTATAATCCACTGAAAAGTAAAGAAAAATAATTTAAAGTATTTTTAATACTTTTAAGTTTTTGCCAGCCAGATGTTTGAAACTAATACATGTATTTTTGAAAGCCTCAAATATTCACCAGGTGGCAGTCTTTTCCTTAATTGTGGTCAAAATAAACGATCTGCTTTGCCTCATTTATTAAAAAAAGATAGGACAACAGGTGAATATTGTTTCCACACTTACATTGACAATACTGCATTTCTATGCTCTGTCTTTTGTGAAAACATCCTTCCTAAAATATACCTAAGGGAACCTGTATATTATTCTATTGGGTTATCTCTCATTATTTCCCTTTATCATGATTTCTTTTCCTTCTCTTTCTCTATTTAAAGAAAGGCTACATTGTGTTTGGTGATTTATAATATGTTTAGATTATGTTTATTCAAACTTTTTTGTGTCTTATAATCCTGGTGCATTTCCTTTCTTCTGACTTTTAGATAACTTTTAGCTCAGGGTCATGCTTCCTGGCTCCATGGAACCTTTCATAGATTCACACCCTCCTAACCACTATGCAGGTATCTAGAAGCCTATCCTCAGAGATTTCATCACCAGAATGCAACAGGTTTGTCTCTTGCATTCTGCATCAGCATATTTGAAGTCTGATCCTGACAACCTGAAGGCATGACACAAATGTGAATCTTTAGATGTAGATCAAACTGGCATACTTCATTCTGAAATTAATAATCATGATGATAACATTAAACCAGATGTAAATACACTAGGCACTTTACATGTTTTTTTTCTAATTTCTAATTCTCACGATAATTATGGAATATAGGCATGTTCTGTTTCAGGTTAAATAGGTGACACAAATAGTAAGTCGTGGAACTAGGATTTGCACCCACATTTTTCTAATTCCAAACCTGATCCTTTTCAACCATGAAATATTTCCTTTTACATAAAACAAACCTCAAAATATTTAGTTTTATTTATATTTTTTCTTGTTTCATAAAATCTTTATGATGGGGCTAAAGTGGCAAATATGACAAATATGACTGCAAATTGATATAATAAATATGACTGAATTCCAGTCCTGACTCAAGGACTAATAATCTCAGTAGTCCTTGGTAAATTTCCTCACCTTCTTTAAGCTTCACTTTCCTCATATCTGTAAAAGGTGATGACTCCAAGACTTACTTTGTATTAGAAGAATGGGGTGCCATCACTTTAAAGGTGATGTCAAAATGCACTTTAATTATCTCCAATTTTAAGATTAGGCATTGATTCTGCTTTTTGATCGGGAGAATCAGGCAGACTAAGTTGGGATTAAATAGAACACGATACAGTAAAGAGAAAATTCATCCAAAACAGGTGCTTCTGAAACCCTTGATTTAATGCACATTACCACCAAGTCAAGTATTAGATGTAGTGTGAAAGCACCAAGCGGAATACGCTTGATCTACACTTTCCTAAGGCTAGTAATTTAAAGTGAGGTCAGAAGAATCAAAAACTCTTCAGGTGATAAAGGATTAATGAATTCAGATGTTCTAGGATAAAGTATGCAAGAGAAATATGAATTAGCAACATTTAACATTAATTTATCAAATATGCATTTTTAAATTTTAAACATTTTATTGATAGGATTAATAGTTATATATGTGCATAATAAAAATATTTCCTATTGATTCCATTCAAGGTGAAGAGTGTATCATATTCTGCAATGGACTATTCGCCTAATATGACAATCTACTACACTTCTCCCCAAACCACGAAATAGTTTATTTTTAATACAGTTTTACCATGTTCACAGAAACACAATGGTACTTGTCTATATCTTCTTTTATTGATGTTGAACTACTTCAGCTTCTGTGTCTTACAAAATGTGACATGACTGTTATGTATTAGTTCCTTTCAGCCTACTCGCCCAAAAAAATAGATGTGAATACAATTGGGAAACCAATACTGTACAGAAAACAGAAAAAAGTGAGGATGCATGTTAAATATAGTTACTTATATTTGCCCTAAAACTGCAATTGATTGCTAATTAGATTCCTTGAGGTGAGGGGTTCATTTGTAAGTAGGTTTCAACGAGATTTTGATCACAGTAGGCAACCAAGGAAATTTTAAAGTTATAAGAAGAAATGAGAAAATACATTATCCTTTGTTGAAACTTTGCTAACCAAAACCCTTGTCCTCACTTTCTTACTTCTTTCCTCATCTTGAGTTGTTTCCTTGCTGCTCTGCTATAGCAAAATTGAGGAGGGAGCAGAAGAGAGTGATTCTATTAATATATCAAGAATGCTGAGCATGAATAATAGACACTGTATGTGTGATTGTGCCAGATAACCTTTAGAATCTCCTCCAAACCTAAGAAACTCTCTGTGATTTTAAGAAAAGCAGTTTATTTTTTCATTATTTTTTTATGAAGGTATAGTGTGCATGCGTGTGTGTGTGTGTGGAATATAGAAAGAAAGCAGATGTAAAGAATAAGTTTTGATTGGTAAGATTCATTTTATAACCTAAGAAATAGAAAAATTAATAATAGACCATCAGCAAGTCTTTGCGGAGTCTCGAGTCCTTGTTATTAAATTTAGCCAACATTTATTGAACACATATCATGTATTAGGAAATCTGTTGGGTATATATAGAAGGAAAAAAGGAATCTAACATTTGTTAAAGAGGTGAGAGTTCCTTATATAGATAACAGGGTATGAAAGTTGAAATTTTTACAGGTACCAGATACAATTGATGACAGATCCCAGAGTTCACAATGCTTCAAGAGTATATAGCATGGAGACAATAGAGATAAGGGTGGATTTGTGAGGAGGATTTCTTTGTAGACAACTGAAGTTGGACTAGGGGGCACCTGTGTCCCCAAGGATGAGAGAGAGATTGTCTGCCCAGGTACCTCAAATCAAGCCTGGGGGGTTTACCAGAACCATGGACTTCCTGAAAGCTACAACAGCAATTGGAAACTCCATGCTTGATGAATGTGCTTTTCCCCGAATCTTCTTACTGGATTCTCTTCACTTCCCAAATCTTTCTCTGTCACACACACAGTTAGTGCATGGAAAGGAAAAGATAAAACTTTGAATTGGGGCTACTACATCTATTACCTAACAGTAGGTGGGAAAATATGTCCAAACAAAGCCTACGAGGACAACCCCAATAAACAAATGTTAAAGACAGCTGGGCGAAAGCATGTCCAGGCAAAGCCTAAGAGGACTACCCCAATGAACAAACGTTTCAAGAGAGGAGAGGGAGGGGAAATGAAGCATTGAAATTTTACTGTAAATCAAGTCTATGCCATTGCAGATGGATAAATCAGTAAGATACATACATATTCATGTGTGTCTGCATGTGTGTATATATATTAATATATTTGTGTATGTATATGCATATAAACACATACCCTGTGGTATTGTGAAGCTCACAAAGTGGAGGAAAGTAAAACATATTTTCAACATAATATTCTAAGAGTATGAGGAGGCGTATAGGATATGATTATAATGGTAGTAAAGAAGAGAGACGTTTAACTTCATCAGTGTTTCACAATTTATATCATATCACATCATATTTTATAATTTATATCAAAAAAGAGTTCACGTTATCTGCCAAATAACTGCCTCCAGCATGGATGGCGGGATCTATTTCTGCAGAGTCTCAGCTGTCAGGTTTCAGTTTAGAAATGGGCCCCTCCCAGAGTCTCTCAACTTGCTTCATCAGGCTGCCCAACAGGGTAATACTGAAATGTGCATTGCTTGACATTAAATCTCCTACACTCCTGTGAATGTGCTGTTCTCGCCTTCCTCTTCCCAGAAATTTCTCAATGTGCCAGCAGTGTCTCCCTTATTACTGCCAGTCTCTTCCTACAACAATCTAAGAGGAATTGAGAAAATCAGATAACCAGTTTTGTTAAATTGGTAATTTAATGCACTCAAACTTCGGTCAAGGGCCAAGATTCAGTCAGGGGCCTCTGGCTGAAGGAATTTCAGGACACTTGCTCTGTCAAAAGCATGGAAAGAACTTTCTATGCTGCTTAGTGGCCAAGGTTTATTTCTAGACCTGTTCAAAAGAGCTTGGGTTTCTAGACATGCCAGGGTCAAAATATCCAGGCAATTTGACAAAATAAGAATAAACTCCAGGAAAACAGAGAAACGTCTACTCAAATCTCACTTAAGCAAGTTACTCTCTCTGAGCCACAATTTCTTTATCCATAACAGTTCAATATGTGTGGAAGGAATCTACCAAATAAATGTGAAAATACATCCCAAACCATCAAAGAAAACATTTTCTGTAGTCCCCACTCATGTACATGCATTTATTCTTCACTTATTGAACCCCTATTATTTAGTCGTGACTGCTTAAACAAGTGTTCGACAAAGATTCAAAGGCTGCTACTAGGGTCCACAAGAATGAACTCTGCAACTCCTTGGCAGTATCCACTTTGTGCTGGAGGGAGAAAAATGGCAGTTGAAGTACTTAGTTACGTCTAGTGGCATGGAGGGAAGTCCACCTCTCTTTCTAAAATGACAATAATGAAAGAACTTATCACAAGGGGTGTTACAAGGTTTAAATAATATAACAATCTAGAATGATCTTAAGAGGATGCTTGATAAATTGCATATTGAATTTTTTGTTAGCAATTTTTATTATTGTGACCTTAGATGACTAGGGTAAAATATTGAAATAGATTTACAATTCACTGCAGCTTGTTTGCTTTTTGAAGTTATGTATTATGTTTTGAAGAAAATTATTCAATATATTGCTAATTGAGAATTATCTGAAATTTTGGAAAGAGGGGGAAATACACAAAACATAAAGTCCAAATAAATGTGTAATTATTTCTCATTTTTACTCATCCAAATATCAATGTGTCAAAAATTCACATTTATATATAATGATACTAGTGTTGCTTAGTGATTAAACTTATATCTCTAAGTCAAATGAATCTATATACTTTCCCTCAGGGACTCCAGAAATCAAGAAGGGATGATGCAATTAATGAGATGAGTGTTGGCAAAGTTAACCCCACTCCACTTATATACTATCACCTTTTTTAAGGGAAGAGAGATTATACATCCAGTTGATAAAATTTACAACTCTCAATTTCTCTTACCCACTCCTTCTGGGTGGGTTTTAGCATTCCCTCAGAAAGCTGTATTCTATAAGTCAGTTCTCACATACTCAAAGTTTGCAGTACAAAACTGTTGTCAAGTGTTTCTAATAAATGACTCAAACAATAGAGACTTGGAACACTGACGTATTTAGAAACTGATTGAAAAATGAGTGTATAAAACATAAATTGTGATAATGAAAATAAGAACACTCTTTTTAGATGCTTGAAGAACTCGTTCTTGAAAAGAACATTTTTTAAAAAACAAAAGGGGTTCTGGGGTACAAGTGGAGGTAATTACATAGGTAAACTTGTGTCATGGGGGTTTATTGTGCAGATTATTTTTTAATTTAATTTTTTTTAGATATTAAGACTTATTATAAAGCTGCAATAATTAAGATACTATGATATTGGCTCAAGGATGCATGAATAGAGCAAAGGAATAGAATAGAGTTCAGTAATAATGGTTACAGACATATGCATATCTGACAAAGTACTTGCATCTAAAATACATCAAGAATCTTACACAGCAGTTGAAAAAGTACAGTCAAGCCAATTAAAATGTGGGAAAAATACTTGAAAAAGCTTTCAGAGAAGAGAATATCACAATTTACTGTAAACATAAAAAGATGCTCAACATTATTAGTCATGAGAAAAATGCAAATAAAAATAACAATGTTGTATTGCCACCCACCCATCAGAATTGCTAAAATGTAAAAGACTGACAATGTTAAGCTATTATTGCAGATTTTTGGTGACCTGGAGAAAATAATTCACTCTGTCCGCTCTGTCCTTATGGTTCAAACCCTATATGATTGGGTCTTCTTGCAATTTTTGGCAGTGGTACCCCAAACCCCTCTCACTGATTTAGTCTTGCCTTGTGTCCACAGCCTCCTCATATCATCCAGGTAGATGTAGCTAATATACCCAGGTCTTCCAATGAAACACTAATTATCACCACTCCCCATATTAATCACTATGCTCACTTCGTAGCTGTAAATTAATTTTGCCTGCTTTTGAATTTTATATGTGTGGAATCATATAAGATTTACTTTACTTATGTACACTTTTGTATTTGGGTTATTTTACTCAACATCCATATATTGAGATCTGTCTATGTATTATGTTTACCTGTGGTTCATTCTTTTTCATGGCTGTAGGCGATTCCAATTTCTATAAATTTAATGGTATACACTTATTAATTCTGTGACTGGTAGACTCTTGGGTTGCTTCCAATTTGGGATTATTACAAAAAATATTGCTATGAATATTCTTATGTATTGTGCAGATTATTTTATTACCCATGTATTAAGCCAAGTACCTACTGGTTATTTTCCCCGATCCTGTCCCTCTTCTCACCCTCCACTTTCCAGTAGGCCCCAGTGTGTGTCATTCTACTCTACGTGGAAAAGAACATTTAAAATTCGGCATCACCTGTATCCTTGTTTGCTTGTGTTTTGATACCAAAACCAGAAAACTACTCATTTTGCTTGCAATCAGAGAATAAGTGAATACGGCAGGCAGAAAGAAAGGGTATGTTGAAAACAGTTACTGAACATTCTAATCATAACGTGTATTTTCATAATTCCCAATTATATTAACACCTTACATATTCAAGTAATTACAGTGTTTATATGACCATTATTCCTAAATGATTAATATTTCAATATTATGGTTAATGAAGAAATTCAATTAATATACTGCTTACTGAAACATAATGCTATTAACTTTAGATTTAATCACGTTAATAATGGATTAGAGGGATCTAATAAAATCACCCCACAAAAGCTTTTCGACAAAACCCACATATGAAAGATTCATTTGTCTCTTTCTTATTTTAATGTTAACCCATTCTTCATAAAAGCACTAAAACTTCACAGGGTATTTGCTTTGAGGAATATTTAGCCTCTTCAATGCAAATATGCATTATTAACTTAATCACATATAATAATATAAAGTGCTTTAGGGTAAGAATATAATAACTTTCAAATGGTATCAGAGTTTTCTATTTACCATGCTCTTTCAATGTTAGGCATAGATTCTGGTGAGTGGCAGCTGTAATCCCCTTCTTTTTCTTTTGTTTAGATTTTTTTGTTAATTATTTGTCATTTTTTAATTTCCAACTTTTAAGTTAAGGGGTACATGTGCAGGTTTGTTACATAGGTAAATGTGTGCCACGGTGGTTTGCTACACAGGTCATTCCATCACCTAGGTATTAGCCAAGTATCCACGATGAGAAAGTCAAGGCTCAAAGGACTAAATAATTTTTCTGACATTATAAAACAAGATTAATATCTAAACATTTCTCTCTTGAAACTCTCTCTACTATTTCTCACTCCTTCCAGCCTAAAGATCCTACATGACTCAGTTTTTCTACCTAAACATAGTGAAGAAGAGCCCCATCCTGCATTTTCACATCGTGGAATAAAAATCCCTAAACACTTAGAGGTTTGTTTTATTACTTGTGGCTTTTTTGTTTTGTGTTATCTGATTTTTTTTTTTGAAAGTGGTAAATGCCTTTCATTCCCGTGTGTTCCAAATATATCTAATATTTTTGCTTTTATAGTATATCATGCTGAGAGGGAAAAGCACCAGAACATGTTTCAGAGGGATTGTTTATCTATAATTTGCTGGTCTTCAAGATAAAAACCATGTCAATGAGACTAAGGAGATTAAATGATGTATTAATACAGAAATCAGAATAGCCAAGTCGCTTAAACCATTTTGTCATACTAATAGTGCAACATGGTCCATCTTTTAAGAATTCTTTCTTTCAGGAGAGAATTTTTCAGGTCTGTTATGACTGTCATTTGCCAGCTGACTTTGCTCTATGCTGTAACAGCCTTTAGGCTCCCTGCTGTGGAATAATAAGATTCCATTTATTTTTTAGACATTCAAAGTACTTGTTTATATTGACTACATTGAAAATATCAACTTTGGGGGCCATTTTCAGCTTTTTAATCTTAATGGCAGAATAAGAAAATAGTCTAAGACACTTTCCTATTGATAACTTAAATTGATACATAAAGGAATATAATTGATAACCCATATATAATTGAAATATAATTGATAGCTATATCTCAATATGGGATAAGTATTTTATGGGGAGAAATGAACACCTTTAATACCACACTATAACTCTTATTCCTTTCTCTCTTTAGCTCTCTCGCTCTCTGAGTTTTGATGTTACCTGAGTTATGGTTACACGTACATTGAGGCTCACTCACTGTCAATATCCAAGATTTGACTACAAACAGGGTATAATAAAAAAACAAATAGAAAAGAGTAATTTCAATTGGGCTAACCACAAAGAAGTTAAAATGTTTTCATTCTTTAGAGGGTGGCTCTATGAGTTAGAGTTTATAGATCCTCTTGGTATACAATGTCTTTTAATAATTACCATATAAAGTTCATGAGATTGCAGACTTGTTCCAAAGCCCAATGTGGAAAACCCAATGAATACAAGAGTTAAAAGTGAAGTTTTTTCAGGGTAACTGAATCCTTTTTGATTCATTCCAAAAAATTTAGATTTGTCTAAAGAACACATTTCTATGTCCAGTAGACAGGAATATATTTATTGGAATCCATATTGACTAAAATTCTTCTATATTTTTATTCAGCAGTGTATATTTTGGGTTATATATTTGCATTAACACGCTAGTACCAATGTTTTATTTCAGACTGTTTGATTTTCTGATCACATAACAGGCAATGTTCTAAAGACACAATTGTATTAACAAATCTACTGAAACAGGTATGTCCAAAAAAAGATTTCCTATATGCACTGAGGTAGAAAGAAAATAAGTAAACCGAGATATATTTTATTTTGCTCTCCCTGAATTGAGTTTCTGTTTCCAATTGTATTAGTCCATTCTCACACTGATATAAAGAACTACCCGAGACTGAGTAATTTATGAGGAAGAGAGGTTTAATTGACTTACAGTTCCACAGGCTATACAGGAGGCATGTCTGGGGAGGCCTCAGGAAACTTATAATCATGGCAGAAGAGTAAAGGGGAAGCAAGCATGCCTTCACATGGCAGCAGGAGAAAGAGAGCGAAGGGGAAGGTGCTACACACTTTCAAACAACCAGATCTTGCGAGAAGTCTATCACAGGACAGCACTAGGGAGATGGTACTAAACCATTAAAAATGACCCCACGATCCAGTTATCTTCCATCAGCTCCCACCTCTAATATTGGGGATTAAATTCAACATGAGATTTGGGTGGGGACAAAGAGCCACACCATATTAACAATGGCTACATTTTGCAAATGAAAAAAGAGGTCTTGAACTCTAAAGGGTAAATTGCTGATGCTTAATCTTTTCACATATTTTGTATTATTTGTACATTTCTTTGTCAATAGGAAGACAGAGATAATGGCATAATACAGTAATAATGCCAAAACTGTTATTACACGTTACCTTATAAAAACACTTTTACAGAATTTGAACATCACTAGACTTTGAGAAGTAGGTAAGATTCAGACCACAAGTCTGATTAACAGCCAAGAAAAAACCAAGGCTCAGAGAGATTCAGACGCTTGTCCAATTAGCAAGTGGTGAACTGAACTGGAAGCCAGCATACTGTGACTTCACTTCTTTCTATGCTCTTTCCCAGCACTTCACAACTTCTAATGACTTTGTTATTTCTTAGTGTAACGCTATGGTAAGGAGTTTCTGGGGTCACAGTTAATATTTGTTGGGCAACAAAATTATAAATGGCATTATAATATTCAGGATAGAGACGGTCTGAATGTGTACATCCAGAGACTTCTTAAAATTTGTCTAATTCATATCCTGAATTAAAAATAAGTAATTAATGATTTAAATGACACCCACTCAAATTGATGCAATGGCTAAAGCCAGACCAGCATAGTGACTATCTTCAGAGACTCTTGAGTTCCAGCACTGGTATTTCCTTTCTTTGTGATCTGGGACGTGTCACTATGTCACTTAAGCCTTTCAATACCTTCATTTTCCCATTTGTAAGTGGAGATAGCAATAGCACCTACCTTCATAGGACAATATAAAGATTAAGTGAGATAAAGCAAGTAAAATTCTAACCACAGTTACTGGCATGGTGACAAACTCAGTGAATATCATCTAGTATTACTACTGTTGTTGTCATTTTTTGTCATACAATTTTTATTATTATCCAGACTGTATCAAGGTTGGTTGCTAGCTATTAATTTATAGGTCCTTTCAGTCTGGCCAACCCACTGCCCCACTTAGTCCTCTTTCTTGTCTCTCCTTTGTAAAATGAGGTGATTGATTAGGTTGATCTCCAACAATCCTTCCAATTATAAAATACCCTGCATTAGTTTTAGTAGCCCTTTAAAACCAAAATTTCTTCAGCTTATCACTCTGGAATCTTAACTGTTTATAATGTATAGCAAAGTCTTTTTTCCAAAGTGGGAATACATAATACAGATGTTACTGAAATTGGGAAACTCTCATATATTAAATACCACTTAATAGCTAGTATTTAAGGGAATTAATTGAAATTTCCTGAAAACCAGGTTAGCATGGTATAGTATAAGACATCTAACATAAAATATACAGCTGTATGTTTTCTCTAACCTGCTACATCTTCTGAATCAGTGGTTCTCAAAGCCCTGTTGCTAGACTGGTAGCATTAGCATTACCTGGGGTACTCATTAGAAATACAAATCCCAAGGCCTCACTTTAGACCTGCTCTGTCAGAACCTCTGCAGGTAGGTCCTAGTAGTCTGTGTTGTAACAAGCCTTTCCAGTGATGATGCTAAAGATTGGCAACCATTGATCTAACAAAAAAATTGAAAAGCAAGGCCTGCTTCTGATAAACATTTACTGAAGCAGCTGAAACTGAAATTAAATCTGGACTTAGAAGACATCTAAGGTCTGCTAAAAATAATGAAAAGTCAAATTACCAATCAACTGACTGAAAAGAGGGTTAAGAAGTCATTCTCAGTTATTCCCTCTAGAGAAATAAGGTATTAAGAAGGTTAAAGCCAAGTTCAGTAAAGTCATCAGACACTATCAGTGCAATGATCCCTGCTTAGTGTAGAGAATCAGAGGCTCTCTGTGCTGCCTCCTGTGGGAAAGACATAAGCTATTACTCTTCCCATTTAAAAAAAAAAAAAAAAAAACCAACTAAATTCAAGACCCTGATTTATGAAGGACTACCTTAAATATGGGAGAAAATATTTAATGATCTATGCCCATCTATTTATCTGGAAATACCTAGATCTTTTCATCACATGCTGCATCGAGAAAAATCATTTAATATACTAAAACTCACAAATCTTTAAAACATGTATAAGGTCAAAAAGAAAAAAATCAATGTCAGAACTGCAGGAAGACAAGGTGATTTTATATGCTTCAATATCCTTCTTCAATATCATCTACATAACAATCTTAGACCCCATTCTTAAATCCAACATTTCTAATTAACTCCTAAGTATTAATACTAACAAATAAAAAGCTACATAAGTCCAACTTGGTCCCATAAGTCTTTTCTTATAGGCTTTATTTCAGTTAATGGTGTTATTTTTTTCAAGGTATATACCCATCAACATTCTTCTCCTTTTTCCTTCAAGCCCTTCTCCAGCCCTCTACCCGCTAACATTTCGTATTTGCCAAATTCATCTGATTTAACTTCATAATTTTCTGAGGATTCATGTTCATCTTTTCAGTTCTGACAGCATTTATTCATATTCCCATGATACTTTTCTGTATTCACAATCAGACCTTAGGACTCTCGAGAAAAGGAACAGTGTCTCCTCCTCAGGGCCCAGGACGAGGTCTGGCAGAGCAAGCATCTGGAAATTGTTCCCCAGTGAAAGCCTTTAAGCATAGACAAATTCATCTGAAATCTCACAGCTCCCATGACCTAAGGATGCCTATGAAATCTTTTTTTTTCCCAGAAAAATAAGTTAATATGTGACAAATTTCTAAAAGAGTATATTTTGAATACACATTTCTCACATTTTAGAAACTACTAAGTGTTCTAAAAATCAGATTTGGATGATTTTTTTTTTATTAGAACCTCTTTCTTTATTCATTTTAGGATGTTACATTTATTTTGTTCAGTTTGATATTATCGTTTTCAGGTTTTACCATTTGGCCTCAATGACCTCAACAAAACGAATGACAACACGTCCCAGAATCTTTGGGGATATCATGAGTATGAAAATTAGGAGAATTAAAACAAAAATGGCTTTCAATGATCACAAGAATAAGGAATTACACCTTATGAGAGAAAAAAAGTCTTATCAATAACATATTTGCTACTTACAACACAGTGATTTATTAAGACTGTCATTCCAAAAGATGTTGACCTTCCTTAGGAAATAAATTACCTAAGAAAATCGCAAATAAATAGCCAGGCTCTAATGGGATTTGATACGACCCAAGCACTGAGGAAATCTTTGTGTGCTATGCTATGCACATTTCATGTTGCTAAAACTTCAGTTTTCATTGTGCAAGATGACAAGAATTCTGAGGTAGATTGAAATTACTCTTTCAAAATTATAAAGTTCAAACAAAATCATACAATTTTTGTTTATTCTCAGTGCCTTCACTGGAGAGGAATTCTAGAATGTACAAATAGAAAAGGAATTCTTGGCCAGTAGACTGATACAAGAGAAATCTTCCAGAAACACATGGTCTGGGAAATTTCAGACTCCTGGCAGATCACAAACCTTGACTGCCTTTTATTAATAATCACGATCCAGATCAAATGCCTGTAAGGAGCCAGGACCTACTTGTGAGGCTAGAGTTTAGTTCAGAAGTTGAACATCTTCCAACAAACACTCTCATAATAGCAGACATCTTCTGCAGACACAAAATTATTCTGGTCAGTACAAATGTCATTGACTAAAGAGACACTGAAATTTATGGCCAGTGTTCTCTAGAAAATAGAACTAAGAAGGTTCTTTAGTAATAAAACCAAAAACATGTTCAATGGCAGTTTTATTCTATAGACTTGCTGTAATCTATAATGATTTACATCACCGCCAAAACATCTGTCTTATGGTTGCCTATATAGACATAAAATAAGAGAGTGTACAATATAATATCATTGCTGTTAGAAAATGCAAATACTTGAGAGGTACAGCTGTGGAAAGAATTTCAGTACCACAAGGAGACTAAAGTAGTAGCACCTAAACTTACACAGATTAAAAACAGACTCTTACTCATTCCTGTCTGTGTTCTGTACCTCCTTAGTGGTGAAAGTCTGGTATATAACATGAAATGTGTCTTTGGATATTACTATTACCTGTCTACCCCAATCAAGGCTTGTTCACTTTTGAAAGGATACAAGAAACAAGCGAATTTTCATAGCAGTAAAATTTTACCAATATAATGACAGTAATCCACAAACAACTGTTTACGAAAGAAACAGCAAAATGCCAGCAAAGCAACAAGCAAAAAAGTATTGTTGTGGGGTGTTGTTTTACCAAAGTTTTAGTTCAGGTGAGGGGAAGGGTTGAATGGGGATGAAACATAAAATGGGACCATAAAAACACAGGCTTTTCCCAGCAGACAGGGGTACTCAGCTATAAAGTTCTTTTCCTAATAATATGGCAAAAATTCTGATAAAAGTCCTCCAGGAAAGCAAGAAGAGCTTGCTTGAAAAAAAAAAAAAAAAAAAAAAAGGCACACCTCCTAACAGTCTAGCGTTTGCAGAGACAGAGATGTGCATATTATCAAATAGGCTAGAATTTGCTAGAGCTGAAATAACATCCATTTTATAAGATTTTACTTTAAAAGACAGATTTTTGAACCACTGCAGAACCTGCAGTGTCTTTGCAATTAGTCAATTAGCCTTGATGCAAGGAAGTGATGAGTTCAGTGTGAAAGGAAAAAGGATCAAATAGATAATTCAGACACAAGGCAGTTGCAAAGGGAAGAGTCCAGACAGACAAAAACAAACTCCTTATTCATTTCTGTCTGTGATATCTCCACTTCCTCAGTGGAAAAAGACAGAGAGACAGGAAGAAAAAAACACACATTGTATTTATAATTGTGTGCCATTTTAGTTTATTTTCTGTTGATAACTATAAGATATAGCTACATTTGCACCATTAGTAAATTTGATGTAGTTAAGCCCACAGTCAGAGTTCAGCTATCGCACGGTAATCCTTTGTTTCTTTCTTTAAGTCTCAATTTAAAAGAATCTACTAGAGTTTGTTAAAGGATAATATCAAAATTAGATGGTGCAACTCACTTTTGCAGTAAGTTGCAGAAGCCCAGAGCAGGCAAGCGGGCTAAATAGGAAAAGAAGAAACCAATTCACCCTCTGCTAGCGTAGAATGTAAGAAAATGAAAGGCAAGAGGAAAACACGCCCAGACATACACATAAAGTTACAAGCAACCTATGTTGAGCATTACGTAGAAATGTTTCCAATTTATGAGCAGTCTACTTAGATTACTTTATTTTGCTTTAGCTCTCACAATTACTTATGATTTTCCAGGGCAGGAAATGCAAGTGGATGTAACTATCATCCCTTCATAGGGTGTATCTAATAGTAGTTTTCTGTTATAATGCAGTTCAGATTTTGAAGCTTATATTTCTTAAATTTTCAGGGCATTTGAAACTCAAAAAAAATAAAAAGAAAAAAGAAAAAACAAACAAGCAAACAAATAAACAAAAAAACCCTTCTGCAGGTGAAATAAATTAAAAACTGTATTTTTGCAGGTACCTGTTTTTCTCCACTAGGTTTTTTGTGGTTCAATAACAGCTCAACAGCTCCGACGACTTCTTTTCTGATAGCATGTAATAGAGCATCTCCAACATAGACGTTAAAACTTAAGAGTAGTTCGATGAGCTCCAAGTTCTCATTTTCAATTGCAATGAGGAGAGCAGTTCTTCCGAGAGGATCAATGCAATTAATATTGATTTTAAAATAAATTTCGGCTTCCTCTAGGGATTTCTTGACACTGGCATAATCTCCCTTTTCCACAGCATTCAAGTAGGCTTTTTCTGATGGCGAGAGTTCTGATTCTGCTCTTACTATCCTCAGAGGGATGCGATCTCTATAGGGAGCATTAACATTTCTTTTGTAATAGAACTGAGCCATGTTTCATGCCATGCTATTTCTTTGTCTCTGAAAGTAGAAACCAAAAATACAAAGATATTAGTGTTAATATGCTTTTAAAATTGTTAAGCATCATACTTCTTCTCCAACTCACAGTGATATCAACAACAACAATACCATTATTAGTAACTATTAAGAGTTAAGGTTTCTTTTTTTCTTAAACAATATAAATACTAAATAGTTGTTAAATTATGGGGCAACAAAATCTTCTTCTAAAATAAATAAAAAGAGATTAACATTTGGTAAACTATTTAAAGTTACTCTGAAAGTGAATTTTATCAGAGAATGCATTTAGAATTTTGGAAATTATTTACAAAGTTTATCATAATTATATATAGTTTTCAGACAATCATTTTGAATATCAGAGGCCATATTTTTGAGATCTCAAAACTAGACCAAGGATATTCAAATGTATAATTCATTGTCAATTTTTCTAATTGTGGAAACGCTATTGAGATTATGTAATACCATTGTGTTTGCAAAATATTGTTAATTTGTCATATTCGTTTTTTTTTTTTTTTTTTTTTTGGTAGAGACAGGGTTTTGCCATGTTGCCAGGCTGTCTCAAACTCCTGGGCTCAAGAGATCCACCTGCCTTTACCTTTCAAACTGCCGGAATTACAGGTGTGAGCCACTGTGCCCAGCTCTCTATACTTAATGCTAGTAAGTAGTGATATCGAAGTTAATGTAAATTAACAACATTAATGTCAATAAAATATACTGAGCCCAATGAACATGATTGTATTTTTTTCTCTCTTTGAATTCATTGAGGGTGGAAGACATGTACTGAGAATATTAATTAATCGTCAAGATGAGTCTAAGCAATTCCATTTCCAAAAGAAGATTTGGAAAGGATTAAATGGTGAAAGAATTTATTATAAAAATGTTATTTTCTTAATTCTACTGCCTTTAAAAAATAACAATAAACCACAAGGCAGGAATGTATTCATTATAATTTTTTTATTTAAAAGTTAGATTAAGGATATAGGTGAATATGAGAAAATTAATTCAAATAAATGAAAGCTCATCTTATCATAAATTAACAAAGATACTGGAAGTCATATTGATCTAGTATCATCCTAGTGATAGAGATTCACAGAAAAAAAGTATTACATCTTGAGTATGATTTATTTGTTGCTGTTAGTTCCTCTTGCATACTTAGTATCTAACCTATTTTATTTTTCTATATTATTTAAATTAAACTCACATGTTTATTTGCATATGTTTGCTCTGTGAAATTAAAATAAATAGGGTGTTCTAAGTACTTAAACATGCATATTCTTTTCAATTGATCTTTTTAACCCTAATCATTTTATGAGTAAATTAATTTGATTTGAATACTGTTTTAACCATAGATCAAACATGAATTACATTAACAAATATGATTATATTTAATAATGTTTTTATTTTGGGAAATTTTACATTGCATATTACCTCAATTTATTATTTTAATTATCAAGGAATTAATTTTTACCCTTTCACATCCAGATAATTCATCATGATTTCTAAAATATCTAGGTGTAAGAGCTACTATGAAAAACTATTATTTCATAATTGGTATTTCTCTGGCATAGTATTTTGTAAAGCTACCTTCACAAACTAAGCAAAAAGTGAGTGTTCAATATGTATTAATTTTAGATGTGTGAATTACTTGCTTAAAGGCTGATTATAACTTTAGTATTGTGGGAATGCTTTAACTCACTCTAGAATAACAGGAATAGCATTTATATTACAGAATATCAAGGAGAATTTAATATTCCTCCCATATCACTAAAACTTGAGTAAATCAAGATGATTATGAGTCTATCTATGTCATTGTAATTATCTGCTCCTGAATGCCCCCATTTTTTGTATCAGTGATGCCATTACAATGTTGGCCTTGGAGTGGTGGTTGACACTCCCTTCCTTGGCAACTTTTTTCTCAGTCCCAGGTCAGAGTCTGTAACAGTGTGTGAGATCAATGCCATGACCTTAACATTGTAATTTTATCAGGACTGATATCTAAATTTTTCATAATAATAATGACTGGTATTTATATCCCATTTCAGCACTGTGCATACTCTTTATTGTCTCAGTTCTTTCTTATCTATGATTCCTGGAAAAATATATGAATTTTTATTTTAGAGTGGAATTTAATTTTCCTACCAATAATATTTTTAGCTTGAGACCAGTGTTTGAATGTAGCTCACCCAAAATACAGGTTAAAATGAAAATACACATGCACTTACACACATGCATGCACACATCAGTTCTGCATGTGAATTATGATTCAATCAAGATTCAATCAAGATTAAGAATCATGCTAGAGGATTAACAAACTATTTTTATTTTTTTATTTAGTTAATTTTATTAATAATGCTACCAAATAAAGAATTAGGTAGAGAACAGCATTTTATTCCTCATTGTCAAAGTACAGAATGTCAGTGACAATAGGGATTAGTGGACAAAACAGAAGCTACTGGAGAACTCTGAGGATGAGGAAAGATAAAAATAAATTAAGCTTATTAATATCTATTTCATTTAATCCAGATAACTTCCACAAATGTAAACTACAGAAGTTCATTTTAAAAAGAGTTACATTACACAAAAAAAGAGATATTTTAGTCAACACTGTAATTAAGAGATGGAGAAGGTAAGGGATATTTGCATTAGGTAATCTATTTTTCTATCCATAAGGTGATGAAATCAACACTTACCAAGGAATGGGTGAGAAGATAAGAATGAAAGCATTAGTGCTGAGAAAGATCTTTTATTAACTTTTATGACCTCTTTCAATCTCTTGGATTTGAAAAAGGTATATAACAATTTATGTTAGGAAGTCTTGACAGATTTTAAATACATTTAAATGTAAATACATTAAATAAATAAAATTTAAATATTTACAATTGAATCTTAAAACACAAGGAGAAACACACACACACACACACACACACACACACACACACACACAAACACACCGAGAAGAAAGAGAGAGAGAGAACAACTTTGATGTCTAAAACCTTAACATAAGAGAGGAAGGAAGATCATATAATTTTCCACCACGTAGGCTTGTCCTTGATTACTTGAGATGCAGGGATACTAACAGGAGGATAAAAAAATCAAGTTTAACATTTTAAAACCATGCTACATAAATGCAATATCAAGTGACAGGTGCTGATAAGGCTGATGGAATCTCTGAGCTGACACACTCAACAGCTATGGAATTGCTACTGGATAGAAAGGCTGTTAAAGAACAGGGGACCCAGTATTGCAAATATGTTGACCTATAATGTCAAAATAAAACATTGTTCCTGGTCCTCCACTTTTAGAATTAACTTTGGAGGGGAAATGATTTCTCTCCCCAAGAGACTGCAGAATTTTAAGAATCTTTTCATTTCAATGTCTCCTGTGTAACACCAGACGTGGAATGACTGATGGGTCAAATTATATTTAGAAGATTTGGAAGAGATGAGGAGTGATGGGGAAATAACTCAACTTCTGAGATGTGACTTTTTACATAAAGTAAAAATTATTTCCCCTAAATGTGTTGAGGATTAAAAAGAAACAAGAATGTAGAGAGAGCTATGACTTGACATTGATCCAAAGAGAAATTATCACTAAACATGAAAACTACAGTTCTCTAAGCAACATAAAGATATACAACCAGAAATTTTAGATATTTATATGTATCTGAAGGCACATTGCCTAAAGGATAAGTTTAGTTATATAGTGAAAAGAACAATGATTTTGAGTTCCAAAGAACACAAAGGAAAGGGATATTTAATATGGAGAGATCTCCATTCTTTAGTATATATTACTAAAAGGGAAACGAATTTCCCCAAACAACATTTTCTTTTCTTCCCTAGTTGACTGTGAGAAGATACATGTTTACAGGTGTGATCTCATGACACAGTAAGAAACAACTCCTATTTGTTAAGATACTATCACACATATGTAAGTTGCATTTGTACTTTGTCTGGAATCTGATATGAAATAACATTTTCCCAAATAGTGCATTCACACTCAATCCAATTAGAACTTTTTCTTGATATTATTCTAACATATTATCTCAATAATCTTTCACATAACATGTATTCCACATAAAAACATAATGGTCTGATTTTTGCTATCACTCTGAATTCCAGATCCTTTTCTAATTTCCTTCGGCAAGAAACAATACATACATTGCAGTAGCTGCAAGTGTTACATAAAAAATATTGCATATCGACTGAAATGTTTTGTGACTTAGTCCAGTTAAAAATTAACATGAATTTTATTCTTGCTTTGATTATGTCAAAGCGCAATGAACTAAATTTCTTTGAAAAGTTGTAGGGACATTTCTGTAAACCATGAAGATAAGGTTACACTACTCAACAACAACAACAAAAACTACTTTACTAAAATATTTTGATATTTTATCCTAGGATTTGAAAGATGAAAATCAAGATTATACTTATTTTCAAAATTCAAGCCCCTTGGATTTAACAAGTAACACATAAAAAACTAAACGCTATCTCCATTGTAATTTCCTTTTAATTTTATTTTCTCATCTTCTTTGTGATGGTGTATTCCCATTTTTAAAACACACATATCGAGGGGAATGGTATAGGCAGGGCAAATGATGTTATTTCGCTGGATTTTTACCTCATGGGATTTAGAAAACATTTATTTTAGAAAATAATGTGTAATAGTCAAAGTTTGAAACTCCACCCTGAGAGTTAGAAAATACACAACAATCTATTACTCTTTCCCTCTGATTTCAAAGGAAAAGATGTTCTTTTCTCATTCCAGCTGCTAACCTTGCTGTCTGAGCTTCCATCCATTCCCATTTCTCTAATACTTCACATGAACCATCACCCTCTTTCATACCTGAAGCCTCTTTCTGCAAACCTTCTTCCCTTCACATCACAAATCTACTTAATTCTCATTATTTTTAAATTGTAATAATCTTTGGTAATTCTCTGTCCTGGCTCAGATTTTCTTTATTTTATAAACTTTAAGCTCATCGTCCATTCACTCATTTATTCTCTCTAGCATGGTGTTTATCCTCATCATGAATAAATTTTATTTTTCTTAATCATGTCCTTCTAGTTGCCAAATACATTTGGCTCTTTTCAAGCCTTATGAGTTTTCAATAGCTTCTGGTGACACATCTGCTGAGATGAAACTGGTCTTGCCTTGGGCTCTGTGCCACCCTTCCTAATGCTCCACCTCCTACCTCAACATGACCCTTCTCTCAGTGGTTTCCATGGACTCCTTTTCTTCTGTCTGAAGCTGAAATATTGATATGACAAGCGTCCTGCTTGTGGCTCTTTCCTTCATCTATCACTCTCCCTATTCTTATCATCACTTGCTGTTTAAAATGTTCCCTGAAAAACACACATATGTTTTAAAATATCCTATAAAATCTATGTTGCCAGACCACATGTCTCCCTTAAGATCTGGACTTCTGCTATCCAAGATGGTAGCCATTAGTCACACGTGCCTACTTAAATGTAAATTAGCTATAGTTAAATAATATTAAGAATCATTTCTATATCTTATTGGGCAGATTTCAACTGCTCAGTAGCATTCCCTCACTACAGAGTTGATGTACTTTATCTCTTCATCATCTTTTACATAGGCTACAGCAATATCTTTCCAAATGATCTTACTGATTTTAGTCTTGCATATTTCCTGTTTATTCTCCACAATGCCACATACCTAGTCTTTCTAAGATGCAAATCTAATCAAATCACTTTCTCACTTATAGTCTCTAAAAGGCTGATAGCCATTCACAGGTAAAACACAAACTTATTATGGAATACTGATTCCTCCATGATCTGGCTTCCAAGACTGTCCCAGGCAAGCTTGTTTTACACTGCCCAAAATACCAAACTACTTGGCTACTATAACTCTGAGCCTCTTATACTGCTCTTTATAGTTTTAGTGCCTTTCCTTTCCTTGAGCACTTAGCAACTCCTGCTGGGTTTTAAAACCTTTCTGAAGCATCATAGCCTCTGAAAATGTTTCTTTTCTTCCTCTCAAGGCACAGTTATATGGTCCTTTTCATGCATCTTTATAAACCCTGTGGATCTCTTAGATTTAGAACATTTCTTACTGGTGTGTATATAAGAGATTGTGACGTAAACAGCTCTGCATCAGCATTCAAAATTTGTTGGTGAATCAATGAATGAATGATTATATTCAGAGTTATTACTCTTCTACTTTAGATTAAATAAATAGGGTCAAATTGTCTTAATCACTTGCCTAAAATTGTTTTAGCAATTCCAGTCAATAGCTGTTAAGCTATCAAATCACCTATGCAAAATACTTTCTTTTTTTTAAAACCCATTTTTCTTTTCTGCACATCTTTACTACTAAGATTTTGGCATCTGTATGAGGAAACATAACTGTAATGTATAAATCAATACATGGCTAGCTCATGGTTCAGAAACATGTTTCTCACCTTTACTGCCTAAAATCTTCAGAATGGCACAAGACTTTAGTAATTTGCTGACGTTTACAGCGGAATATAAGCACAGAGGGAAAAAATCAAGACATCTTAGAAAGCAATTTGAGTATTTTATAATAGCAGAAGCAGAATTAGTGTACCAGATAACAGGAGAATAAAACATGCATATTTATCTCTACAAAATTATAAAAAAGGATAGGATAAAAACTTAGGAATAAGAAAACATCAAGAAGGAATAATCACAGATGCTGGTAGAACAACACTAGAATTAACCAGTGAACTGGTCATGAAACTCTCTCAGTTTGTAAAATATAAAAGTTAATAGAAATAGAGAATAGAAACACAAGGGCCAATATCTATAAAATAGTAGTTGTAGAAAGTGAAAATGAAATAATAGAGTATGAGGACTATTTTTATTAGTAACAACCAACAACTTTAATAGTTATGAAAAGATGCGTAAGACATCAGGAAGAATTCATAGTGTCACACTGGACATGTAAGAACAACTCCCTTAGGGACAGAAAATATTTTAAAGGAGGAGGGAAAATAGCATATCCCCCATGAGACTGCAACCTCACAACTTATTAATAGCTATGTCAACATTAATTAGTTGTTTATTCCCTAAAAATTTTGCTCAGAAAAGATAAGATTGTAAACCAATAAACACTATTTACATATAAACAATCACTATTTACATCAATAAATTTCTGCATGTCTGTTTAGCTGAGATAATATTTTGCCTACTTGGGCAAGCAGCTCCCTTACTAAGTAAGATTACTTATCAAGACTCTCTTCAGAAGTCTCTTTTTGCTAAATCCACCAATCATAAACTATTAGGTCACAAAAATTGCCTCATCCTAATCATTTTCCCACCTTGAAAGATCAGCCTGAAAGCAACTGAGCACAGGCCAGAAAACTCTGTATATTACCCTGCCCCCTTTGGTGACATGGTAAAATTCAGTCCAGGTGACACTCTTCTTTACTGTTGTGAGTTCTAATGAACTTAACTTTGCTTTAGCAGAAGTTTGTATGGTGCCATTTTTGGGGAGCTCAATATATAAAGAATCATGTTAACATCATACCTCTTAACAGTAAATTTGGAGGCAATAATATAAAGAGGTTTGCTTTAAAAATAGGGAAGAAAAAACAGAAGCTGTAATTTAATATCTTATTAAAATTACTTAAATGCAGGAAGGAATAAAATTAGTTTTCGGCATATGACCTCAGATTTTTACTCCAAGACTGTGTTTGGACATAGAAGTACACTATAAGGAAAATATAAAGATGAAACACTCCTGGCACCGTGGCTCACGCCTGTAATCCCAGCACTTTGAGAGGCCTAGGTGGGCAGATAACAAGGTCAGGAGTTCAAGACCAGCCTGGCCAACATAGTGAAACCCTGTCTCTACTAAAAATACGAAAAAAATTAGCCAGGCATGGTGGCACACACCTGTACTCCCAGCTACTTGGGAGGCTGAGGCAGGAGAATCGCTTGAATCCAGGAGGTGGAGGTTGCAGTGAGCCGAGTTCGTGCCATTACAGTGCAGCCTGGGCAACACAGCAAGACTTTGTCTCAATTAAAAAAAAAAAAGGATAAAACAAAAAAGTTTTCTGTTATTTAAATAGTCAAGAGATTTTTTTTTTGTCTATTTTGCTCACTGAAATATACATGGTGCTCAGGAAAGGGTAACAGAGTAAAATGTTTAATGAACATATCTGTATGTCAAGATTTGTGTTTGAAACATTGGCAATACCGTGGTGAATGAGTACCAATGACCTGCACTCATAGAGTTTATGATCCAGTGGAAGTAACCCACGAAAATTAGCAGACATAGTAATTACAAATTTCTATAAATCCTATAAGGAAAACACGTTTAAAGATGAGATAGAGAAATTTGCAGGAGGTGAAGAGATGAAGAGCTGCATGAGGTCAGATGAACAGGGATAGTCTCCCTGAAACATGAGAAATGACAAAATGCTAGCTATGTGAAAAGGTGCAGAAAAAATCATGATGTTAAAGGAACGAAAAAACTTTGAGGCAAGAGGAACAGGATGCATTCTAGGGAATGACAGAGGGCCAGTTGGCAGGAGTGCGATGACTAAGGGAAAAAGCGGAAGAGATGAGTCTGCAGAACTAGACTGTAGCCAAAGGATTCAGGACAAGGACTTTGAAATTTATTCTAGGCATAGTAGGAAGTTACAGAAAGGCTTTGTGTGAAGAGAATAACATAATCTGATCTCTGATTTTAAAGATCACGCTCACTGCTGATTGATTAGGAATTATACAAGCATGGAAGCTAAGAGACCATCTGCCAATAAACCAGTGAGTCTCATCAAGGGTTTACAAGGAAAGTGGACACATTAACATATTCACCCCTAAGATTAAGATGCCATAATGACAGACTCTGATGTTGCACTATGTTCATGGGAACTTAAATGTCACATCTTTTAGTTTATTAATGTTTTTATTAGTACTCTGATTTAACATATTTTGAGTAATCTTGCCCTAATCCTTATTTCCCCTAGCCCCTATTATTTGGCATAATTTGTGGAATTTGAAATTTTTTAGGAATATATTTAGATGCATATAAAATGTAAAAACAAGAACACATGCGTAAATGTTATTACCACATCAGAAACACTTGTACTTCTCTCACTGTGTTAAAGACTTACTACTTGCCTTGTTTACAACGAAAGCATAACTTGTCATAAGAAAAACAATATTAAGAAGAAATGTGGGTGAGGGTGGCAATACATTTTACAAATAAGCATTAACAAGATTAGACAAAGAAAGGAAAACAACCTGTTTCACAAATGACTTATTTAACAGCAAAATATGTTCAGTGTGTCCCAAAACAATCAGATCCTGTGGCCCGTAACTGATCTCTGGTTTCTAAATTTGTGTGTGTGTACGTGGATGTGCAAACAAAAAAAAGATAGAATGCTTAAACTTGGATGCATATATAGAAGTTTTGATATATATATGATCCTTCTATTTTTTAAAAAAATCACTTATACCCATTAGGAGATTATCGCAAACACATGAAAAGAAACTAGACATTGCTGTTGTTTTGACTGTTGTTGCAGTGGTGGTGGTAGTGTTGTGTGTCTGTGTGAGGGAAAAAGCCAGAGGCAGAGAGAATTGGACACAAACTGTAGAGTAGTGTATTAACAGGAAGCATGACAAATTAAGAGTCAGGAAGGGAAAAATAATAAGTGACATTGAGACATCTGGCTAGAAGTTTTGAAAATAATATTTTGTAGCACCATGAGAATGTTTCCAAATAGATTTTAAAGTTAAATATTAAATCACATAAAATGATAGGAAAACATAAATAAATATTAGTCTATCCTTTTGATGGAGAAGAGTTTTCCTAAGTAAAAACAGTGGAGAAATGACTTTGTAGAAGACACCCTATGCATACACAGCATTTAAAAATTCTTAGTACTACAATCTAACACACAAAATTAAAACACAAAATAGCTAGGGAAATTATTCAAAAAACATATGACAAAAAAGAGTTTATTAAGTAGAAAAGAAAATCTACTAAGGTTCAAAGAGCATAATGAACAGTCCCCTCAGAGAAAAGAAAATATAAGTAGAAAATGTTTGACAAAGCATTCAACTTTGCTGACCTCTAAAAGCTTAGAAGTCTACCAGTAAGATAAAAGTTATTGTGTGCCAAATGTGATCAGATTACAGACAAAAGAAAACCCAATACTAGAAATGATGCAGTTAAAGAATTTCTTCATAAATTGCTGGTGGTGGTTTAAACTGAAGGGAAATTGAAAATATGTGTATCACTCTTTTGAAAGGTTCAAGTTGTTTATCCTAGGAATACCTCCTTCCAGGAACCTACGCTAGAGTTGTGTGGTAAAAGGAAGGTAATATATGCATAAAACTAAATACAACTTTGCTATTAATTGTTGGGAAAAAATAGAGAGACTCAAAAACTAATAATGGTCAAGTAGTTCATGAAGTTCTGCATATTTATTTAACAAAAATGTTCAGGTATTAAAATAATGTGTATTGCATCTTGCTGTCACAGGAAAACAGTGATACTATGATAAGTGGTAGTCACAGTTAAAATTTTAAACTAAGAATGCATCTGTAACAATGAAAAAACTTACACTAAAAAGGAAGTAACTACAGTTATAATTAAGAAAGGTTACATATGGGTAAATGGTGATTTTTGTTGTTTAATAATGAGAACATAATACATCTTGATAAAAACTAAACATTCATCACAAAATAAAAGTTTATTTTGTTAAAAGGAACAATCATCTGTCCTTAATAGCTAGCAAGTCTCTCCGATTTAAAAGGTATTTGACTTGCTTTTGATGACTTCGAAAGCTAACACCAAGACCAGTGGGGAGAAATTACAAAGAAAAGGTTGCTTCTCAACAAAAGTTGAACTTTAAGTACTATACTAAGACTTGCGTAAAGATTAAATACTTTATCTCAGAGGCCAGGAGAGTCCCCGTTTCTGGCAGTAGTCAAACATAGAAGTGACAACCTGAAAGGAATGTGGTAGGATTTAATAACTAGACGGGTAGCTAAACTGGATAATCTTCACTGAATATTAACACTGTGATCCTATTTGTCTCTGCTTTTGTCATTGTCTCTGCCAACAAACCATGTGACTTTGAACACACAACTAACTTTGTCACTCTTGTATGTCTCCATGAGTTATATTAAATGATCTCCACACTTCAATCAAGCTGCAACTTTTTACTTAATAAAAAAAAAATATTAGTGTTCTGCTTTGATACATGATTTTCCTGACTTTGTGTCCCATCAGTATATACCATGAGGTTTCCAAAGAAACTATTTCCAGAATACTGTAACTGTTCAGACAAACACAACTAAGAGACATAGTTTCAAATGTATTTATTTTATGACAACTAAAAAAAGCAAATTTTGAACATCATACAGTTAGAATTTTCTATGGTAGTTCTCAGTCTAAGCATGTTTTATACGATGCAATTAATTTGGCTATTTTTTACTTCTAAAAATAAATACTTTTATATAAAATATAATCTTTCTTTAGATAATATATATTTTTTAAAATAATTAAACATATATATGCTCAAGTAAGCTGGATTTAGACTTTCTAATTAGGAATACAGTTTTACAAATTCACACGTGTATTTTTCTTTGTTATAAAATAAATTCATCAAAAATGGTTTGTTCTGGAATATTCTGTGTTGGATCAGGATGATTTTGCAGGCTGAGGATATAAAGTCACATAAAACACAATCCCAACAGGTAAATGTTGTTGTGTATGTAAATTATACCTCAAATAAAGCTGTTAAGACAACTACCACCACCAAACCCTGACCAAAGAGAGGACATTATGAAGTGGAGGAGGAGCCTTGTTGACAGACAATGGTAAATACCTTGTGGCAAGGTCTTCAGCTTAGACATGAGCAATGTTTTTGGAGGATTCAGAGGAGAAAGCAGCAAGCTCTACCTGGGGGGGAAGAAATGCTTGCTGGAGGAGGTGGGGCTTCACCTAAGTATTTTACTATAAGCAGATATTTTCCCCATGACTATATGGAAGCAAGGATTTCTGGGAGGAGGAAGCAGTATTCTTCAAGTAATGGAGATGCAAAAGAGATTCCCATTTTATGTTAGTTTCTGCTCCTAAAATAACTGCTTTTTTTTTCATAACCAGTCCTACCATTACACAACAACTTTACTGCTGTATCTTTTCGAAATGTTTGTTACCTCGTCTAATCCTCTTCTAATATACTTACTGACTCTTATTATTTTCTACCAAATGGTGAACTTTCTAGTGATTATAGACATTTGGGAATATGACAGCACTATTCAAAGTCACAGGAGAGGGTAATACATTTCTGTGGCTCAGATAAGTTTAACAACTCCCTCAAGGTCACACACTTACTAAATGTTGCATCCCGAAGGTGCAGCAAAATATTAGCAATGAAAATGCTGATGGTTTCAGTGAGGAATCAGAGTCAAATGTGGTAAAAAACCTTTAGGCTAAATTCGACCCCACATTTCCTGACAAATTTTGGTCATGGCAGGCAAGAGCAAAAGTTCTAACAGAGATGCTCCTGAGTGAGGCTGGTCTCAGAATTTTGTTCTTGCCTTTATTGCTTAAATAACCAGAGTTTAAGACTCAACTTTAACTTCAGGCACCTGTAACAAGAACAACAAAATAACAACAGCAACAACAACAACAAAAATTCCAGAAAACTTACTATGTCAAGCACTGTTCTAAGTTTTACCTGCATGAACTCGATGAATCTTCAGGAAAACATTCTGGGATAAGGGCTATTATTAGTGTCCCAAGCAAAGAATACAGAGGTTAATTTATTTGACAAAGGTCATGTGGGCTTTATAAATGTGTTCCCTACTTACCGTGTATTACACATTTAGACTTTTATTCTGTTACTGAATGGCCATTCAGTTTCCCAGTGGCTAGGTTTTCATCATGTTCTGCAATTCTCTACTGATGGGATTACCCAGGCAGTGGGTCTTCTGATTCTGAACCTGTTTTCTCATTACCAGCTCTCAGGGAGTTCTTTTAAGTCCTCACCAATACTCCTTAGAGCTCCCCTAAATATTAGTACCTCAGATCTGAAGCTTCTTTGAAAATTGAATCCTAGCTGCAGTGTTGATCTGTAACACTCAAGGTAATGGAGTTAGCCCTATTTGTCACAGTCCCATTGGCTCTCCTTCTCATTAAGGAATATTTCCAGGCTCATAATTGTCTGCTCACTTGTGTCTAAAAAAGACTTAAGGGCTGGATCAGTGGCTCATGCCTCTAATCCCAGTACTTTTAGAGGCCAAGGCAAGAAGATTCCTTGAGTCCAGGAGTTCAAGACCAGTCTGGACAACATAGCAAAACTCGTCTTTACAAAATAATAATAATGATAATAAATAAGAATTAGCTGGATATGGTGGCTCATGCTTGTAATCCCAGCACTTCAAGAGACTGACACAGGAGGACTGCTTTAGCCCAGGAGGTCCAGACTGCAGTAAGCTGTGATCATACCACTACACTCCAGCCTGGGTGACAGAGCAAGCCTCTGTCTTAAAAATTAAATTAATTAAAAATAAAAATAAAATAAAATAGACTCATGGCATGTTAGAGGTATCTAATCTGTTTTCACCCCAACTCCCCAGTTACAGACAGTGAATGAATCTAGTTCAGCTGACTATGGATGCAACTAAGAAATGGTGGCATAATTTATTCCTCTGCTCATATGAGGTGTTGCAATGATAAATAATTAAGTGTTTCATTCCCAATGATAAATTAAAACCAGGAGGTTTAAACTCAGTGGGATTGTTCTGCGTGACAATTCTCACTCTCTTTGCTGTTCTCTGAATAGCAATTCAGACTAAGTATTTAACATCCTGAAAACAGTAGCAAAAAAGTAGAAGGTATAAATATTATAAAAGGCAATTCTTTCCTTTTGTCTTGAACTTTTAATTTTTTCCTCAATCTTCTCATGTCCTCTGAATTTACCAGTCAAGTTTATTTCTACACTGAACTCAAACATCAATTATGCAAATCAAAAGCAACTTTAAAAAATTAGAATGCTTAGAATACTCTTTATAAAGGTTCATTATGCACAAGGAATTTGTCATCTCTTAAATACCTCCAACAAATGTAGTAATTACCATAGCAACTTAAAAGACTAGACTTTTTGGGTAAAGGAATTCTGACAGATTATTCGGTTATTTTCCAAGTTTATGATGGATTGCTGTCCAGAGAATTTTGTTATTGTGTGCAATCATCAACCCTATGACATTGTGATAATTTTTTAATGATATAAAGCTATATTATGACATTTAAATACTCCTCCCACAGGTTTATTTCTTTAGTATATTGGCACTTAGATAGTTAAGACTACATTTAAAGCAGCTTTTATCAGCAGGCATGGTAGCATTTTTTTAAAATTCAATTACCTCTATGCCTTGGGGTGTTTAGCAGATATGATAGGATTATTCACATAAATAGCATAGTGTATTTTCCATCAAATATTCATTTAAGGTTTAACTAAATGAAACTAGTGTCCTTTAATTCAAGTTTCCTCTTATTCTAGAAGTTGGCATAAAGTAATTTAAAATATTGATTTAAGAAATAAGAAAGAGCTATGAACTACACAGTAGAATGATCCTTTCTCACTCTGGCTTCTAGACCTCGGCTATTTCTCTGCTTCCAGAATTCAGGTGCCTTCAGAAAAATTGAGAAATTAAATTACCGAAATATAACCTAACACTTATTACCCTACACCACCTCAGAAAAAATAATTTATTAACTTCATAAACAATTACTGCCTCATGGCCGGGCATGGTGGCTCACGCCTGAAATCCCAGCACTTTGGGAGGCCGAGGTGGGCGGATCACGAGGTCAGGAGATCCAGTTCATCCTGGCCAACACGGTGAAACCCCGTCTCTACTAAAAATACAAAAAATTAACCGGGCGCTGTGGCGGGCGCTTGTAGTCCCAGCTACTCAGGAGACTGAGGCAGGAGGATGGCGTGAACCTGGGAGGCGGACCTTGCAGTGAACGAAGATAGTGCCACTGCACTCCAGCCTTCTGTCTCAAAAAAAAAAAAAAAAAAAAAAAAAAAACACTGCTTCATTAAAATTATCATAAAATGATTTATTCCTCAGGGGAAGCTGACAGTTGATATTTTACTTGTGAGTTTTCCAGTTTCCATTCAAAATTAGAATCCCAAAGTTTCGTGATACTAAAAACCTCATAGGCATGGTATGCAATGGTGGAACATTCAGATGAAAAGTGAAAAAAATACGTCCAAATATCAATAAAATATTTTGTCTACATAGTATCTGACACTGGGATGTTTATAAATATTTTATTTTCTTATTTTAAACCAGATCCTTGGCATATTCTCATTGCAACCTGCTAAAACCAACTATGTAAGTGTTTGGAAGTAAAATCATCATTGTTATGCAAATTCTACATTTTTTATATACATTTTCTATGTCCTGAAGGGAAGAAATACTATACTAGAAATATATTTTAGTGAAACTTTTTTTAGTATTTTGTAATGAGTGATTATAGTGAGAGACCACCTCAATAAAGGGAGGTAATCTTTTTTTTTTTTTTTTTTTTGAGAGGGAGTCTGGAGTTGCCCAGGCTGGAGTGCAGTGGTGCGATCTCTGCTCACTGCGACCTCCACCTGCCAGGTTCATGCTGTTCTCCTGCCTCAGCCTCCTGAGTAGCTTGGGACTACAGGTGCCCGCCACCACACCCAGCTAATTTTTTTTTTTTTAATTTTTTATTTTTAGTAGAGACAGGGTTTCACTGTGTTAGCCAGGATGATCTCGATCTCCTGACCTTGTGATCTGCCTGCCTTGGTCTCCCAAAGTGCTGGGATTACAGCCATAAGCCACCGCACCCGGCCTAATGGGAGGTAATCTTTAACATCAACACCTGGTCAATGCTGTGCCCTTGGCCTCTAGCAATGCACGTAGAGCCCAACTTGCCCGTTACTAATTTCCTCAAGAATGATCTGATTTTTCTAGTTGATAATTCTTTTTTGTTTCCTGTTCCTTCTACTGCCTCTTCTTTTGTCAAATTCTAGAAACCCTCTTGACTGTCTACATTTTGCATTTTTTAAGAACACAAGACTTGTAGTCAGCAAAAACTTATTTGAACACCAACTTTGATACTTTTGTGGTTTGGACAGAATTACTTAACTCAGAGTTGATTTCTCATATATAAAAAAGGGATAATGTTGACTACCTCAGAACCTTGTGTGAAAGAATTAAGATGCAATGTGTTAAATGGACCACGGAGCTTGTGTCCCAGAAGACAATACTATTTTATTTTAAAAGCTCTGACCTTTTGACTCCTGAAATTCTGGAAGTTCAGGGGTTGAATGAACCCTAAGTTTACTGCAATCACATTGTAATCCAAAAACTAAATGCACAGCCCAAGAAGGTTGGATCTGAAGACTTCAGATGATTTTACACTACATAAGGATAAAAGACTAAATGTTTACCATTCCTAGCATCAAAACTGACAATGAAAAAATGTGTTGGTTTTTGGAGCCAAGATGATTGTGTTTTTGTAAACTTCTGCTACTTAGCCTCAGGCTAGTCATTTCCTCTGAGTCTCTCTCTGTGTCAAAGTAGATAATTATGACCATAGGCAGGGTTGCTGAAGTGCAAATGCCATATAATGTATACAAAGTGGCTAATATGTAGGTATTCAATCAATGGTGATACTTTCATCGCATCTCACTGCATTTCTAGATGTAAGCGCATATAAATAATTTGTAAAAATGTTGTTTAAATCAAGTGGTTTAGACAAATGTCAACTGGCACATATTCTGTGGCAGATATAATTAAAACGTAATGATTACTGCCAGTGTTATTTATTTATTTAGAGATGGGTCTCGCTATGTTGCCCAGGCTAGAGTGCAGTCGTTACTCACATGATTAATCACGGTCCACCACACTCTTGAACTCCTGGATTCAAGCGATCCTCCTGCCTCAGCCTCCTGACTAGCTAGAAATAAAGGTGCACACCACTGCACCTGACTGACAGTTTTATTGTTAACGCAAGAAATATCTACATTTATTTTATAAAATGAGTTTCCAAACTATTGGAGAGGTATTGATCAGCTAGGTTCGTAGTTTACAAGAGGACTAATTTCTAATAATCTACTCCCATCATATGCATTTAGTTTTTAGTTGTTTCAGCTTTAGTTTTATAAAATTGAAGAAGTGTGATTTTTCATAAAATGAATGAAAATATGAATGTATTACAGATACTAGAAATATTCTCCAAAGTGTAATATATAGGTATATGTAGATAGCTATATGAGCTACTAAAGATAAAATATAAATGTGTATATAGAAATGCATTTTTACCAATCACCTAATATATGAATAGAACAGGACTAACAGGACACTAAATACAAATGATAGGTGAGGCCGGGCGCGGTGGCTCACACCTGTAATCCCAGCACTTTGGGAGGCCTAGGCGGGCGCATCACGAGGTCAGGATATCGAGACCATCCTTATTAACACGGTGAAACCCAGTCTCTACTAAAAATACAAAAAAATTAACTGGGTGTGGCAGCGGGCGCCTGTGGTCCCAGCTACTCGGGAGGCTGAGGCAGAATGGCGTGAACCCGGGAGGCGGAGCTTGCAGTGAGCCGAGATCGTGCCACTGCACTCCAGCCTGAGCAATAATTATAGCTGAAATATAAACTAACATAAACCATAAAATTATGATACAATATCGATGGTATAGAATTTATATACAAACTAACATGAATTTTATTACAGTAAATGTTTCAAGTAAAACGTCCCACAAGAGTATTTCCCTTATATTTAATGGTTTGGGTTTTTAAACTGAAAATCAGTAAAATATTTTTTTAAAAATAAACATTTTCAATATTTTAAATTTATGAAGGGTAATAAATATTAACAAATCACTTAGACAATACTAAGGCATTAATTTTAAAATGTTTCAAATAAGCAAGCATTTTGTTGCACTTCTTTTGACAAGAAATATTTGAACGAATATTTATCAAAGCATGAAGTCAGTCTACATCATATTTTTGCCATAAATAAAAAAGTATGCCCAAAATGTGAACATATTTTATTGTTACTGTGGAATGTAACATAAAAATTTTCTAAAATTGTTTTTCCTAAATAAGGAAGATAATTTCATTATGGCAAATATTTTTAAAAGTCAGCATTCCTCTCCTCTGGCAGAGAATCTATGTAAGTGATCTTGAAAGACCGTCTAGCATTACTCAAAAAACAGCCAGAATGAATGAAATGAACAATGTTATCCTGCATCATCCTTCACTCCACTTCTTCACTCTACTCTAGGTACAGCTGGGAATCATAATTGTGCCGCATTAAACGACCTGTTTAAATTGGGTGTGAGGGCAGTCACTTGCATATATGAAAAAAAACCTTTGTTATAGGTTTGGGAGAGTTAAAAAATTAGAAAAAGGTAATAAATCTTTGGTTCTAATGTCACGTAACTGAATGTGATGACCAAGCCAAATACTTAAAACAGAATAGTAATTCATCCTGTCATTTATTAATCTATGAACACTTTATTGAACTTCCACTGTCTTTGGGCACTAAGTGGCTATTATGAAATGTAGAGATACTGCTTTTGCTTTTAAAGTGTTCCTATTTCCAGGTTGCAAGGAAAGCACACAAGATATTGAGCATAGTATCATCAATACTAAAGTGAGGATATTTAGAAAGATTTATAGACACTCAAAAAGGCTCACAGATAGGTAATATTTGAGCTGGATTTTGAAGGATGAAAAATATATCACCTAGGAAACAAAAACAGAGGTCATTTTTGGAAGAGAGAATCAACAAAAGAATAGAACCCTGAAAACTGCGTGCACACTTAATGGAGACAGTTTGAGTAGAGGGAAGTTCTAGACTTATATATAAATCAATGAAGATAATTCTATAGCTATGTAAAAAAATACTATCAAACACACTAATTAATTTTTAAAAGCTTTGTTGAATGCTTAATCTGTACTAGAAACTGGGTTTACAATATTTTCACTGTTTTCTTTAACTTTTTATTTTAAAATGATTTCAAACTTACAGAACTGTTGCAAAAACCATACAGAGAGTTTCCTTTTGCACTTTAGCTTCTGCTAATGCTAATGTCTTACATAAACATAGTTCTTTTTTTAAAAGATAGGAAATTAGTTTTGGTAAATACTGTTAACTGAACTACAGAATAGATTAGGATTTCACCTTATTTTTGTCTAATATTTTTGTCCTCTTTGAGGATCCATCTCAGGATACCACATTGCATTTAGTCATCATGTCTCCTTAATATTCTCCTATTCTGTGACAGTGTCTCAGTTGTTCCTCGTCTTTCATGACGTTGATATTTTTGAGGATTACTGGTCAGATATTTTATAGAATGTCCCTCAAGTTAGGTCTGCCTGATTTTTCTCATGATTAAGCTGAGGTTATGGATTTGGGGACAGTCCCACAGAAGTGATGTGGGCCGTTTCAGTGTATTACTGCATGATACCAACATGACTTAATACTGGTGACATGAACCTTGATCACTTGGTTAAGGTCATGTCTGCCAGCTTTGTTCATGGTCTTCTATCTAATAGAAGCAAGTGAATAAGTCCAGCTCATACACGAGATGAGAGGAATTAACTTTCACTTACTAGTGATAAATGTATTAAAAAGTTTTTACACATATGTCAGAACCACCAAAACAATTAATAAATGTTTTGGAAAGATACATGGAGGCAATACAAATAGTCCTTTTTCTCCTTACAGTGTTGCCCACTGATTTCAGCGTACATCAGGGGATCTTGCCTGCAGCGTTTCTTAACTGTCGTATTCTAAGAGTGATTTTCTGTTTCCCTCATTTCTTCTACAATTGTTACTTTGATTTCTTAAGGAAAAATTGTCCTCTTCTATGTCTATTTATTTATTTATCCAAATCATTTATTTATACCGTTATGGATTTATAGATATTTGTTTTATTTTTGAGTTATAACATGATACTATTATCATTTCTTTTGTTGCTCCAACTGTCTCAGCTTTGTCCAGTTTTTTCGGGTTGGCATGAGTGTTCTTTTGACATGCTCTCATCCTTTTTATTTGTTATTTTCTTGAGGATTTATTCACTTTCTATTACTACAAGAGGCTCCAGGCTCATTTTGTATTTTCCCTGATACAGTCCCGGAAACAATCTTTTTTCAAGGGAGCCCAACTTCCTTTTAATGAAGCATGGTATTTAGGAATCAATATCTGGATACTAAGTGTGCTTGCTACTACTGGAATGTCACTGGCTAGGCAGGCAGTGGCTGAGCTAAGAAAAACATACATGTACACTCACCTACATATATACATGCATTAATTTTTTTCCATCTATTTGTGCACACATACACCTTTACACACGCAAAATCATTCTGATATTTAAAACTCCAATCTAACACAACAGGGTGAAGAGTAAACGTGTGAACAATTCATGTTTTCATTTATTCATTCAGTAAATGTGTATAGAATAGTTAGTAGATATCAGACACTGTAATATGCTGAGAATCCTTTAGTTAGGGACTAAGTCAGATATGGCCACTGCTTTCATTAAACATATATTGATAGCATAGCTTGTGATGGGCGACAGAAACAGAAGAAATTTAAACAGACAACTATGAAGATCCATTGTTGTATTGGAGGTAGGGGGCTGGTTAACAGAGATCTGAATGTCGAAAGGAGTGAGCCATGAAAAGATGTGAGGGAACACATCTACAACCATCTGATCTTTGACAAACCTGACAAACCAAGCAATGGGGAAAGGATTCCCTATTTAATAAATGGTGCCGGGAAAACTGGCTAGCCATATGCAAAAAACTGAACCTGGACCACTTCCTCACATCTTATTCAAAAATTAACTCAAGATGGATTAAAGACTTAAACATAAGACCTAAAACCATAAAAACCCTAGAAGAAAACCTAGGCAATACCATTCAGGACATAGGTATGGGCAAAGACTTCATAACTAAAACACCAAAAGCAATGGCAACAAAAGCTAAAATTGACAAATGGGATCTAATTAAACTAAAGAGCTTCTGCACAGCAAAAGAAACTATCATCAGAGTGAACAGTCAACATGCATAATGAGAGAAAATTTTTGCAGTCTACCCATCTGACAAAGGGCTAATATTCAGAATCTACAAGGGACATAGATGAAGCTGGAAGCCATCATTCTCAGCAAACTAACGCAGGAACAGAAAACCAAACAGTGCCTGTTCTCACTCATAAGTGGGAGTTGGAAAATGAGAACACATGGACACAGGGAGGGGAACATCATACACTGGAGTTTGCCGGGAAGTGGGAGGCTAGGGGAGAGATAGCATGAGGAGAAATACCTAATGTAGATGATGGGTTGATGGGTGCAACAAACCATCATGGCACGTGTATACCTATGTAACAAACCTGCACGTTCTGCACATGTATCCCAGAACTTAAAGTACAATTAAAAGAAAGAACCTGCTAATTTTAACTTAGATTTTCCCATTACATTAGAGCATGAAAATTTTTTGTCTATTTGTAATTTTGAGTAATGATATTAAAAGGTCCTAAAAAAGAAAAGAAAAGAAAAAGAAAAAGAAAAGATATGAGGGAACAGCAGTGCAGGCAAAGGAAAGAAGTAGAGCCAAGGTTCCAAGGCTTGAAGGAACTTGGCTTGATCCATTCTAGGTTCAGAATAAAGGTCGCTGTTGCTACAGCACTGGGAGAAATACCTGAGTATGTGTGTTGTGAGACATTACAAAGTCCTTCATTATCTATACCCTGTTAATGGTGGATTTAAGATTTTCTAGCTAATTGAGTTGTGGCTCCTGAGGACGGCAGCCTAGAAGCCACAAAACCAAAACTGCCTGGAAGGTTAAATCCAGATAATAAGTCTTTTGATGGTCCGATCTTTAAGTAACCCTTTATGTATTACACAGTAGGCACAATGTTGGAAAAGGGAATTGGTTCAAAACTTCCAGAGAGGGATCACAGTAATGAAAGCTGACATTTCGTGGGTAAGTGGCATGTCCTAGGCACTCTGCCATGATTTTTGTCTATGTTATCTCATTTTATTCTCACAGCTCCAGGAGGACATAACATTATTGTAAGTACTTTATAGATGAGGAAACTGAAGCACTGACAGAGTGAGATACTTTCCTGAAGTCAGACAACTAGTAAGTGATATGAACCAAGGCAATCTAGCTCCAGACTCCACATGCTTCCTTCCTGCCCTATTTTGATTTTTGATCTGAAATGAGAAGAAATATGGAAAGTGGACATTAGCTCTTATAAAAAGAAGAGAAACAGAAATCATGACTGATTTATAAAGAGGCGTTACTTTTATAGAGAAATAGTTTTAACTACAAAGGTTTTTTTTGTATTTTATAGGTTGGAAAGCATTTTCATATCTCACTTTGTGAATCTGTAATAACAACAAAGTGCTTTAAGTACTTAGAAGTAAATAAGATTATATTTGGTAATTTTAAGAAGCTAATTACAGACAAGGTCAATAACAAATGCGTACATAATTCTAACATGTACATAATGCTTTACGGTTTTAAAGTGTTTTCAAATGTGTGACTCTTTCTTATAACACCAGGAGGAAGTATAGGATATCCATTTTGGAGGTGAGGAAAGACTGGGGAGTAACACGTCCAAGTAATCTCACACATAAAGACACATAAAAGATAATTAAAATATTTCCGTAAAGATATGTCTTAACAACTAAGAATTGTATTCACAAAGTGTGAATGAGAAGTTAATTATATCTAATCCTTAATTAACAAAATTGCTGTGACATTCTCAAACGTTTGATATTTTATTTTTATATGGCATAGATTATTATAAATAAATATGTCATAAATCGCTGATAAAATTTCAGATCTGGAAGGTAACACACTGACCTTTTTCTTTAACCTGCTCTTAATTCTCTTCGTGTGAAAGAACTCGGATTCCCAATGTATCTCCCGCTGATAATGTTTTATACTATTTTCTTGTATGAGGTGATGAATATTACAGAGGAATACTTTCTGTTTTACAGGCAGTATGTATTATTTTGGGAGAGTGTATAATTTAATGATATGAATTTTTGCAATGCAAATACGCCACAGACAACTTATTTCTATCAATGACAAATTACATGACTGCTTATACAATCAAGAAAGTATATCTTTACCGTTGTTTCCACATTTCATATACACCCTGTCTCCTTTCTGTGACGCCTTCACTGGGGAAGTCTTGAATTAGTTACCTACTCTTTTAAATGTAAGTTTAGAATTTTCTTTTCCATGATATGATTCATGTTTTCTTTTCCATTTACAGTAAGAATGCTAACATATAGAATGACTTCAGAAGGCCCAGTGTCTTAGTACCTGATTGGACAGGGACTTTTCTCTTGATATTATCTGACCTTGAGGTTGTCTTCTTTTGTAGGGTATGTTTCACACTATTTGGAAGAGTATGCGTTTTTGGTTGGGAGGTAAATTACACTGGAAATTACTAAATACATCCATAATTATAAAACTTATGACTTAAAATTTATTGTCAAGGATCTTGCACTTTAGATTTTACAATGAACATCATGATAGCAAGTCAGTAATGTTAATGGACCTAATGTCAGCTAAAATTCCCTTAGAATAAAATATTTCAATTAGTTCCTATGTAAAGAGTTGTTCTTGATGTCTTGTGAAAAATTCCACTGTTTATACAATGTCTTATTGAGAAAAAAAAGAAACACATTTTTCTTGAGATAAAGGTAATGCATTTCTAAATAGAATTGGGAAGAATCAGAGATGTCATTAAAATCAGGATAAAGGAAGAACAAAATAAACCCAGAGAAAGAGGAGTAAATTCATAACATAACATTGGGAAAATGGAATTTTGATAGAAAGGAGCATGGCTTTATTGCGTTTGATGAGGTCAGCTGCAAACCTAAGGGACATGTTTTCTGGACAAAAGACCTTCTCAAAACAAAATACAGGAATATCCTGGAGAAAGTACCAGAGTAGTCAAAAATACAAAGTTGCTAGTATATAAGAATATCAAACAATTAAGAATATCACCTCTCAGAGTTCATCAATGCACCTTTTTTCTTCACCTTCATCTTTAATTCATCAAACTATTGTCAATAGAAATATTTTACACAGTATGATCTCCATCTGTTAATATCTATTTTGGAACAAATAAAAAGATAGCCTCTTGATAGTACTGTACAGAACAAGGTAATTACTGAGTCTAGGTAAAGATAAAAGAAAAACTAAGCTAAGATATGTTTGCTGTTGTTGATGTTACTGTTTCCCAAGGACCTTTTGGCACCTCCCCAAACCCTTATTGATACTGCAATAGCCAAGATATACAGTTGCAACCATATATGCTGGACACATAGAACTCAAATAATGACTAGCTTCATGGACAACTGTAATGACATTGTGTATCTGAAAAAAATATTCGTCTTGTCCCTATTAAGACCTCAAGTTGGGGCATGAAAGATTTTGTGCTTCAAAGTAAACATAATTAAGTTAGGCTGAGTAGTCTTTGAAGCAAAACTGAGAGGTCAACAGGATAATCACAATTATTGCTCTTCCAGTTTTACCTGAATAACTGGAGAAGGAGAAGAAAGAGCACATTCTGCTAGTGTCAAGTCCAAATATAAGCTGTAGTGCCTCTTCACACACTGCTCCACAATGGGCGCCGGCCCCTGGCCTCTGTATTGCACTGTTAGCTTCCTGCGACTCAGATTTCCTACTCTATTCTTCAAGAGGGCTGGGGTTCAATCTCTGTTCCCGGAGAACTGTCTAATGAAAACTCCAGCTATTATAATGTCCATGAAGAAATCTTTAGAAAATTGTTTGAATTAATACATAGAAAAATGATTTCTGGGGCATCTTAAAAAATTGAACTTGCTGTATGGCCAAGTTCTTTCCCTGCCCTCTCTCTATATTTGACAAGGACTTCAAATTGAGCCAGAGGCACACATTTCTTTTTCTCTCTCTTCTCTCTCATAAATGTTTATAATGTGATACAATAGTTCTTCCCAGGCCTCAAAACTCTTCTTGTTGCAATCAGTGCTCATAACTAGATCTTTATCTCCATAAAGAGCTGCTGATTCTTATTCAAACATTCCATTTGAGCATTTGAATTAGAAATAGATCATAATTAAACAGTACCCTAAAATATGGATATTTACAAGTGTCAGAATTCAATTTTAGCCTCTGCCCATGTCAGCAAAGTAATAATAATAAACAATGATATTAATAGTATTGTTGCTTAACTTAGTTGAAAATCTAGAGCCCCACCATATTACATCTGGGTTATAATCATAATCATAAAGTTTTGTATCTTTTTAACAGAAATAAATCAACAATATGAAACATTACAAACTCGTTGAAGGCAAGGCATTCAGTTCCTGTTCCTCTATCTCCACCTCGCTGTAGAAAAGACTGTGCTCTAGACCCACTCTAAAGCATAAAGGGAATAAATTAACCTATGGAAGTCCATTGCATTGACATATCCAAAGAGAAACTAACACAGACTTAAAAATCTCTCCATCCTTCCAGAATTTGTGTCAATTCTGATGAAATAAATGACAAATTGTTTTGCAGTAGAAAAAAGCACCAAGCCAAAAGTGATTAATGAAAATCCTCTGTAGTCATATTTTGAGATCTTCCATTAAAGATATAAATTTAGGTTTGCAAATTGTTAATTTTAAGCATGATTTTTACTTATTTTCAAAAGCAGATTCTGACACCCTTGTGGTCACAGGAGATGTCAGACGTTCCTAGTTACAGACCTCTTTCAGTCTGACAGGTGCTAAAAGGCCTTGTTCCTCTTACATTTATTTCCTTTGTTTTCCTATATCTTGTTTAGCAGAACTTTTCTAAGATTCTCTTTCTTTAGAATTTAAAGACAGAAAGGAACATAACTATGAAGGAAATAATGGTCTGTGCATTCAAAGCTATGCTTCCAATTATTATAGTGTGATGTTTTTAAATGGTTCACCGAAGCAAAAAAAAAAAAAAAAAAAAAAAAAAAAGCCATGGTAATTTAGAAGGTCTTTAGTGAAGTTGAAAAGGAATGAAATTGAAAAGAAAATGATAGTATTGGTAGGTCTGTCGCAGAAAAGTACATTAGTGTATGTTTATTTTTAAACGTGGAGGAATAGAGGACGTGGCACCTAGTGCAATGGCTAATGTAGAAAAAAGAGAGGTATCCCACATTAATGATTAAGTAATTCCGGAGACCTCCTTAGAATTATAGCTAAAAGTTTGGGAAACACATTTTGATGGAACTGTGATGTACCACCCAGTTCCCCCTTCCATGAAGACTTGACTGCTTCAACTATTAGGAATATAGACAAGAGACAGCCTTCAGCTGCCAGTCCTTCAGGTATTGTCTTGTAAAACTACAGGAACTCCATCCAAAGCTACACCAGTTGGGGTGGGGCACATCCAATGACTAATTTATGCAGGAGTTTAAAGTCCAGTCATTGTGCTCCAATAAGGGAAATACAAATGGCTCTGCTAGCACCTAAGGATGGTATGAGATCAGCCAAAGTTACTCTATTCTGTGATCATGATCACCAAGAATTCAATCTCTTGTCCTTACCAGTCCTGTTACCTTTCTCTCCCTTTCACAGATGTGGATTCCAAAGGCATTCCTTAATAAATACCTAGCATGCTAATTTCCATCTCACAGTATGTACAATTGAGAACCCCCCTGAAACCGCCATCTAAGTGGCATGAAGTCCCTACATCATAGTGGTAAGACTCACAAAGGTACCCAGGTACCCAGAGTTTTTCTTTCAAAAGGGGATTGACTTCTGTATTACAATTTACATAATTTGTCTCTGTTACCAGACAACAGGTTTATCCAAATGCAACTAAATAAATGTAATAGGAAACTTTGGCAAAACTTTTAATATTTTAATGCCAACTTTCCTCAAACTCTTAAGTGGTAAACAGATAGAGTCACACCAGCAGTATGTAGGGTTGGAAATTAGGTCAATGTAGGATGCTTTTCCAACCCTTGGAAGGTTGAGAGTGTATCCTTACTGACCTCAGTAAATATCAAAATTAGAATAAGCAAAATAAAAAATTTAGAGTCTTTAACATAGCTCACAGAAATAGAAAACTCTTTCCCAAGTTGTTACTTTTCTAATTTTATATCCTTATCCAGTAGTAGTTGTTGTTGTCATTGTTTTACTTTTTTGCAATGACTCTTTTGGATATCTTATTTTGATGAAAATCATTACCAAAAGGCTTCCTTCATAACAAAGTCCCCGGGTTTTGTGTGTGTGTGTGTGTGTGTGTGTGTGTGTTTTTAAATCAGTGACTTATAAGTTGTTTAAAAAAATACTACCACAGTAATTCCATCTATCTCAAACTAGAGGAGTAAGATCAAAGGAAAAATAACATGTCTCAAGAGACTGTAGACATAGAATGTTGAAGACAGGGGTTATATGCTGATCCAATTCATAATTTGAACAGGACCCCATTAAAAGATTAAGGTAATAAAAGGTAAGCACAGCTCTAAATAAAAGCAATTACGAAGATGTAGGCAGGATCCTGTGGCTCCAAATTGATGAATAAAAAGTCAGAACTGTGGGTCCACTATGAATCTGGAGTGCAAATGAGAACCTAGAGCATTGATGTTATTATATAGCCTGAATGAAGTTAGACTCTGAAGGTTCACCCTAGTATATCAGATTCAGTCCTTTTGCTCTAAAACTTCCAACCCTTATAATCAGGGCTATATCCATTTCTGAGCAAGGTCTTCTGGACTCACAACTAAAAAATGACTATGATTGGGCACTAATTAACAACTTTTGGAATTAATATGAATTCAAGAATTTTCTTATCAATCTCTTGACATGACTTGCAAAAGAAACATGGCACAATAGAAACAAATCCAATTAATTATTTGAGCATAATACCATATTCATTCTGGATTTTACAATGATGGTTTATAAAATTTAAATCATGCTAGAAGTATTTCTGCTTTAATAAGTCAAAAATTCAGAATTCCATATTATTTACATATTACATATTCAGAATTCCATATTATTTACTGAGTCTATTTTGGTAAAACCAAATGCTTTAAAAACATTTCATAAATTAAGATATAATGTTATTTGATTATTATTATTCCCATTACATAGCCAAAATTATATTGAAATTGTGTATTTTAATAACCTTTTTTTATAATGTTTTTAAAGATATGTTAGAATTAGTAGATTTTCCATACTGCTAATAGCCATGTATAATTATGACAAAAAAGATAAATCTCCCACTGTTTTGATACTATACTAATTATTATAACCTATTTAAAAACTGATAACAGCTATAGATCAAAATAAACAGACTCCCATTGTTCAAAAGTTTAATCAAAATTCTAATGTGTGGCAGGAAGCAAGAGTTCACTCTTGTTAAACACAAATATAAATATTGCTCTGTAAGACAACTTTCTTCTATAAATCTTGAACTGTGAAATTAGTTAACAAATGATTTTGAAGAATAAGTGACAATAATTGAAAATTAAAATCCTCATAAATACAACAATAAATCACAAGCAACCAAAGATAAAAATAGATAAGCTGAATGTTACCAAAATTAAAACGCTTTTCCTTAAATAGACACTATCAAGAAAGTAAAAGACAACACACCGAATGAAAAATAATTTGCAAATCATGTCTAACAAAGGTCTTGTGTCCAGAACATAAAAAGAACAATTAAGCCTCAAATATAAAAAGGCAAATATTCAGATTTTTTTAATGTGCGAAGAATATAAACAGACATTTCTCTAAAGATTACAAATGGCTATTAAGCACATGCAAACATGCTCCATATCATAAGTTATTAGTGAAATACAAATCAAAACCACAACGAAATACCACTTTGCACCCATGGGGATAGCTTCAATTAAAACAAAAACAAAAAACAATCCAGAAAATAGCAAGCGTTGGTAAGCACGAGGAGAAATAGGAATCTTCGTGCACTGCTGGTTGGGTTGTAAAATTGTTCAGCCACTTTGGGAAACACTTCAGTGGTTCCTCAAAAAAATTAAACAGAGAATTGCCACATGACCCAGCAATTCTACTTCTAGATATACACTCAAATGAAAGAAAATATAAGTCATGCAGAAATTTGTACATGAATGTTTATAGTAGCATTGTTCATAACAGCCAAAAGTTGGAACCAACTTAAAGTCCATCAACAGATGAATGGTAAAAACAAATCAGATATACATGTGATAGACTGCCATTCAGCAATAAAAAATTGAAGCACTAGTTCATACTACAACAAGATGAACCTTGAAGACATTATTCTAAGTTAGGGAAGTCAAACACCAAAGACCACATATTGTATTATTCCATTTATATGAAATATACGAAATAGGTAGATCCATGGGAAAAGAGAGTAGATCAGCGATTGCCAGGGGTTGGGTGGGGCTGAGTGTAGAGGGTAAGAATTGGGAGTGACTGCTAATGACTATGGGATTTCTTCTTGTGGTGATAAAAATGCTCTGAAATTAGATGTCTGTGCACCATGACTATATTAAAAACTACTAAATTGTATACTTTAAAAGGGTGAATCTTATGGTATGTGAATTATATTTTGATCACTTAAAAATGATATTTTAATTTTTTTAAAAGTTGAGATAAACATGCTTCAGCACATAAATGTGGTAAAATTTCTCTCCAGCTGACTGCACCATAAAAAATATTAAAGGAAGTCTTTCACACAGAAAAAAAAGACAACACACAGAAATGTGTATCTATAGGAAGAAATAAATAAAACATTAAAATGGTTAAGTACATGAATAAATACAAACATGTTATTATTTATTATTATTTAATATTATTTAAATTCTTTTCAAAGATAATTGCTTGCTGGATGTGATGGCTCATGCCTGTAATCCCAGCATTTTGGGAGGCCAAGGCAGGCAGATCACCTAAGGTCAGGAGTTCAAGACCAGCCTGACCAACATGGTGAAACCCCATCTCTACCAAAAATACAAAATTATCCTGGCTTGGTGGTGTATGCCTGTAACCCCAGCTACTCAGGAGGCTGAGGCACAAGAATCACTTGAACCTGGGTGGCGGAGGTTGCAGTGAGCCAAGATCACGCCATTGCACTCCAGCCAGGACAAGAGCAAAATTTCATTTCAAAAAAACAATTTTTGTCTGCTTAAGCAAAAATAATTTTAAAAATCTATGGTGGTATAAAGAACATTTATATAATATATAGTATATATTTTTGTGTATATATGTAATATAATAGCATAAAGTGTAGAAGAGGAGAAAAGGAAGCATAATGTTTTAATTTTCTTTTACTATATAAGAAGTAGTATCATATCACATGAAGGTAGACTGAAAAGTCAAATATATATAAAATAAAGTAACAATTTAAAAGTGAAATCATAGTTTGAGTTTTTTATCTATTTTGGATGTTCTTCCCTTATTAGACATAAGATTTGCAAATATTTTCTCCCAATTTTGCCTTGTCTCTTCGCTTTGTTAGTTGTTTCTTTGGCTGTACAGAATGTTTTTTGTTTTTGTTTTTGTTTTTACATGTGATGCCTCTATTTTTGCTTTTGTTATCTGTGCTTTTGGGGTCATATTCAAGAAATTATTGCCCATTCAATAATAGGAAAACAAACAACCCTAATAAAAATTGGGCAAAAGGCTTTAATAGACATTTCTCAAAAGAAGACATACAAGTAAACAGTAGATGTATGAAAAATGCTCAATATCACTAATATCAGGGAAATGCAAATTAAAATTACAATAAGATATCACCTCCCATCTGTTAGAATACCTATTATCAAAATGATGAAAGATAACTAGCATTGGCAAGGATGTGGAGAAAAGGAAATCCTCACATGCTGTTGTTGGGAATATATATAAGTACAGTCATTTTGGAATATAGTATGGAGGTTCCAAAAAACAAAATGGAATCACCATAAGATCCAGCAGCACTGCTCCTGGGTATACACTCAAAGGAACTGAAATCAGTATATCAAGGAGACACCTGCCTTCCCATATTCATTACAGAATTATTCACAATAGTCAAGTATGGAATCAACCTAAGTGTACATAAATGGATGAATGGATAAAGAAAAAAACCGCGGTATACATACACAATAGAATACCATTCAGCCTTATAAAAAAGCAAATCCTGTCATTTGTGACAACATAGATGTATATGAAGGACATTATGCTAAGTGAAATAATCCAAGCACAAAGAGACAAATACCTGCATGATCTCACTTATAGCTGGAACCTGAAAAAGTCAAACTCAGAGAAGTAAAGAGTAGAATGGTGGTTACCAGAGTCTGGCAGGAGGGTGGAGTGGGGAAAGGGGAGATGTTACTCCTAGGATTCAAAGTGTCAGTTAAGGCAGGAAGAATAGATTATAGTGATCTATTGCATAGCATGGTGCCTGTATTTTGCAATGTGTTGTATATTTCAAAATCAATAAAAGAATATATTTTAAATGGTCGTACCAAAAAGAAATGATAAGTATGTGAGGTAATAAATATATTGATTAGCCTGCTCAAACATTCCACAAGGTATATTTGTAACACAACTTCACACTGTAGCCCACAAATATATGCAATCATTATTTGTCAATTACAGTGAAATAATTTTTTAAATGACACAATATTGTTGTTTGTAAGCCAACAAATGAGAGAAAATTAGGTCGCTAAAAAATACTCAATTTGGCTGAGTGCAGTGGCCTGTAATTCCAGCACTTTGGGAGTTCGAGGCAGGCAGACCATTTGAGGTCAGGAGTTTAAGACCAGCCTGACCAACATGGTGAAACCCTGACTCTACTAAAAATACAAAAAAAAAAAAAAAATTCGCTGGGCGTGGTGGTGCGTGCCTGTAGTCCCAGCTAGCTACTCGGGAGGCTGAAGCAGTAGAATCACTTGAACCCGGGAGGTAGAGATTGCAGTGAGCCGAGATCATGCCACTGCACTCCATCTTGGACGACAGAGCAAGATTCCGTCAAAACCACCAACAACAAAAACTCAATTTATCTAAAAGAAGACCAAAAATAAATAAATAAATAAATAACACACAAACAGGAATCAAATAGTTGGATGATTGAATTAAATCTAAGGAAAAGGACATATTAAAATCAATAATTACAAAAATTTAAAATTATAAACACCCAAGGAAAAGATAGAGATGTTTATATTGAATAAAAAATAAGATCAAACTATATACTGCTTACAAAAATATATGCCTTAAATGTAAAGATAATAGGTAAAAGTAAAAAGGTGGAAAGGGCACACCATGCTAACTCTAGTCAATAGAAAACCAGAGTATGTATCTACTGATTTACATCTAAGCCCTTTAAAAACTTTATGCTAAACGATTTTCAAGTTAGATTTGTTTTTATTTAGCCTACTATGTCTATTACTTTGTTTTCAGCAGTATCTATTCCTGTTCCTTGTAATTTTTTTCTTTTCCTGGATTCATTTTATTTATTTCATTTCCTTGCTGCACTCTGCCAGCTCATAGTTCTTTTTTCTTGTTTATCTTCCTAAGTTCTTTCATTATTGATTTGGTGCTTTTCCTTCATGAAGATTTTTCAAAATTCATAGTAAAATGCCATTTTCTCCTGCTTCTCATTCTATGTTTCTGGAATGCATTCTTCATTTCCTATTTTATTTTCTTCCAATTTTTCCTGATTATTTTCCTGCATTATATTTCTAAAGTTTCTGTACTTGTTCTTTCTTAACTCAACGTTGAACTCATGATTTATGAGCTCAGTTACAGAAAAAAAATTATCTAAAAGAAGTTCTGCTTAGACAAGCTATTTTATATAGCATTCACCTGATAGAAAAGTACCACAATGACTTTCACAGCCATCTGGGCATATTCTTATAACACAGAGTTTTGCCCATTAATTCACTTAGCTGTTAACGTCTTTCCTACTAGTGAAGATGGGCAGTTGACGATTTTAAAAATGAAAAGATGCTCTCCTCCTCTTCTGTGAAAGAGACAGACTGTGCTTCCTGTGAGTGATTCTTTACTTAGACTTGACTTTGAGTCTAGGACATCAGCTGCCACCTGCAGATGCACCTGCAAACCTAATTTTATGGTAAGAAATAAGATATTTCTGGCATCTCAGGGTTTTGTGCCTCAACTGTCAGAAGAGTAATTTAGCTGGACTCTTATGAGATCCGTGGTTGTGGGGCCTTTTCTCAATGCATCCTATTCAGTCTTCATTGAGCCTTCACAAAACCCTCCACCCATTTGGCCTTCCAGGATCTTAGCTGTTTTCTAATTTAAAAAAAAAATGGAAGCTATAGTTTTTAAATTTTTTTACTGTCTTTGTATTTTAGCCAAGAAGAGTAGTCCAACAGGACAGTTTTATCTTCAAACAAGAAACCAGTACCAAGTGTAGCAGAAGTGTAGCAGTTATACTCACATTTTCTATAACTAAGCTCATAAATCATGATACTCAATATTTTTTATTCACTGGAATACTGTTTATCTTCATGTTATATTTGCATTTCCCACATAAATTTAGTTCATTTAGGTGACATATTCAGAGACTGAGATATGAGTTCATGTCAATAGTCTATCTGTCCCAGGTATTACAGAAATTTTAGCACATATTTCACTTAAAACATAAACACAGTTTATAAATGTTCTATATAGCTACCTTCTTTTCAAGACTGAATACAATATTGACAAAACATTTACTTTTTTCACTCTTACCCATCCTTCCAAATTCTGTTTCCTAACCGAAATTATGTGTTGTTTTTGAATACTTTAAGTCAGATGTACTTTCAATTGATTTTGATTATTTTATGTTTTTAGTTAAGGAAAATTCCTGCTTAGTAAATTAAAGAATCAAAAGTTTGCCCACTGGGTTTTTATGTGTGAATTATATTACTGAAAGTGGGTCAAAAATGATCAAGCTATTTCAAAGAAATTCTTGTCTATGAACTCTAAACCACAAACACTTGTCACATTGAAAAAGATTACTTTACTCATAAATTCCCAACTAAATTCTGACATGCAAGAATATGTTCTTGCCATAGTTATTGTGTTAAGTTTTCCGAGTCTTCTCATTGACATGGTTTCTATGACAGCACCTTTAGATGAGTACAGTAAATGAGATGCACTCTGGTTTCTCCAACACACTTGGATCAACCTTGAGTTTATCTTACTCTCCATTTATTTATTTATTTATTACTTTTTTTGAGACAGAGTCTTGCTCTGTCACCCCAGGCTGGAGTGCAGTGTCACAATCTCGGCTCGCTGTAACCTCTGCCTCCTGGGTTCAAGTCATCTTGGGTCTCTTTCCTCAGCCTCCCAAGTAGCTGGGAGTACAGGCATGTGCCACCATGCCTGGCTAATTTTTGTATTTTGAGTAGAGACGGGTTTTCACCAAGTTAGCCAGGCTGGTCTCAAACTCCTGGCCTCAAAAGATCTGCCTGTCTTGGCCTCCCAAAGTGCTGGGATTACAGGCATGAACCACCAGCAGGCCCGGCCTGGTTTTTCTCTTTTTTTTTTTTTTTTAATCATCCTGTATATTGTTGATGGAAGAAAAACAAAACAAAACAAAATAAAAACACATTGGAATGTATGCCTGTATGAAACCTGTTTTCTAGCAACAATTATCCTTTCAAAGCTGGTAGTCAGTTTTACTTGCTTCAGTCAGCTGGCTGTTTCATTCTCTTCGGTGGCTCTTAATAACTTTTAATTTTAACTTCATGCCTTCAAAAAATTACTAATTCCTCCTTCTGAGGGCGTTCATTGTAAAATATGGCCTATGACTGTCCAGTGTCCCCCATTCACAGCCATTTCTCTCTCTAATATTAAAGGTTCACGTATGTTTCTTTCTGCTAAAGGCAACATGCTTTACCTGCACTCTTGTGCAGCATCTCGTTACTTGCATCTTTCTTGCTCTTGCATCTTTATGATGCTGTACAAACACCACGGGTTTTTTTTATTCTCACATATCCTGTCACATGTCTTTCTTCCTTCTCTCTCTTTACAGCTACTGAGAACACCCAAGATACTGACAGGAGTAGCAGAGAAAGGAAGACATGTGCAGACTGTAGCAGAAGTCACTGGAAACTTTGACATGACAGTGACAAAGAAAGATAAAAAGTATAAGCGAGTAGCCAAAAAAAAGAGGAAGATAACAAATGTTTTGTATCCTAGCTACTCTCAAGCTTATTTTTAGAATCAACACATAAGGTGCATGACATTAGTATGTACAGCATATTCCTATGCACAATTCCCAATATATTGGTTAATACATCAGGAACAATATAATAAGGATAAATACAAATATGCTCTAACATTTAATTACATATTTTCTCAAAATTCTAGTTTATATTTAATAATGAATTATTTGTACCGAAATAGTTTGGCTCTGTCCCCACCTAAATCTTATCTTAAATTCCCACATGTGGTGGGAGGGACCCAGTGGGAGGTAATTGAATCATGGGGGCAGGTCTTTCCCATGCTGTTCTCATGATAGTGAATAAGTCTCACAAGACCTGATGGTTTCATAAAGAGGAGTTCTCCTGCACGAGTTCTCTCTCTTTGCCTGCCGCCATCCATGTAAGATGTGACTTCTTCCTCCTTGCCTTCCGCCATGATTGTGAGGCTTCCCCAGCCATGTGGAACTGGAAGCCCATTCAACCTCTTTCTTTTGTAAATTACCCAGTCTTGGGTGTATTTTTATCGGCAGCATGAAAACAAAATAATACAGTAAGTTGGTACCAAGAGTGGGACACTGCTGAAAAGGTACTTGAAAATGTGGAAGCAACTTTGGAACTGGGTAACAGGAAGAGTTTGGGACAGTTTGGGGGGGTTCAGAATATAGGAAAATATGGGAAAGTTTGGAACTTCCTAGAGTCTCGTTGAATGGCTTTGCCCAAAATGCTAATAGTGATATGGACAATGAAATCCAGGTTGAAGTGGTTTCAGAAGAAGATGAGGAAATTTTGGGGAACTGGAGTAAAGGTGACTCTTGTTATGTTTTAGCAAAGAGACTGGTGGCATTTTGCCCCTGCCCTAGAGATTTATGGAACTTTGAACCTGAGAGAGATGATTTACGGTATCTGGTGGAAGAAATTTCTAAGCAGCAAAGCACTAGGTTCTGTTAAAGGTATTCAGTTTTAAAAGGAAAATGGAGCCTAAAAGTTTGGAAAATTTGCAGCCTGACAATGTGATAGAAAAGAAAATCCCATTGTCTGGGGAGGAATTCAAGCTGGCTACAGAAATTTGCATAAGTAACAAGGAGCCAAACGTTAATCCCCAAGACAATGGGGAAAATGTCTCCAGCGCACATGAGAGGTCTTCATGGCAGCCCCTCCTATCACAGGCCCAGAGACCTAGGAGGAAAAAGTGGTTTAGTGGGCCAGGCCCAGGGTTGCTGTGCTGTGTGCAGCCTAGGGACTTGGTGCCTTGAGTCCCAGCTGCTCCAGCCATGACTGAAAGGGGCCAACATAGAGCTTGGGCCATGGCTTCAGAGGTTGCAAGCCTCAAGCCTTGGCAGCTTCCATATGGTGTTGAGCCTTCCAGTGCACAGAAGTCAAGAACTGGGGTTTGGAAATCTCCACCTAGATTTCAGAAACACCTGGATGCCCAGACAGAAGTTTGCTACAGGGGCGGGACCCTCATAGAGAACCTCTGCTAGGGCAGTGCAGGAGGGAAATATGGGGTGGGATCCCCCCACACAGAGTCCCTACTGGGACACCACGTAGTGGAGCTGTGAGAAGACGGCTGTCTTCCTCCAGACCTTAGAATGGTGTATCCACCAACAGCTTGCAGCATGTGCCTGGAAAAGCTGCAGACACTCAATGCAGGCCATGAAAGCAGCCAGGAGGGGGGTTGTGCCCTGCAAAGGCTTGGCTGCCCAAGACCATGGGAACCTACCTCTTACATCAGCATGACCTGGATTTGAGACATGGAGTCAAAGGAGATCATTTTGGAGCTTTAAGATTTGACTGCTCCACTGGATTTCAGACTTGCATGGGGCCTGTATCCTCTTTGTTTTGGCCAACTTCTTCCATTCAGAATGACTGTGTTTACCCAGCATCTGTACTCCCATTGTATTTAGAAAGTAACTAACCTGCTTTTGATTTTACAGGCTCATAGGTAGAAGGGACTTGTCTTATCTTGGATGAGACTTTGGACTGTGGACTTTTGAGTTAATGCTAAAATGAGTTAAGATTTTGGGGGACTATTAGGAAGGCATGATTGATTTTGAAATGTGAGGACATAAAATGTGGGAGGGGCCGGGGTACAATGATATGGTTTGGCTTTGTCCCCACTCACATCTCATCTTGAATTCTCATATGCTGTGAGAGGGTCCCAGTGGGAGGTAATTGAATCATGGGGGGAAAGTTTTTCCCATGTTGTTCTTGTGATAGTGGATAAGTCTCACGAGAGTTGATGGTTTTGGAAAGAGGAGTTTCCCTGAATGAATTCTCTCTCTTTGCCTGCTGCCATTCATGTAAGACGTGACTTGTTCCTCCTTGCCTTCCACCATGATTGTGAGGCTTCCCCAGCCATGTGGAACTGTAAGTCCATTAAACCTACTTCTTTTGTAAATTGCCCAGTCTCGGGTATGTCTTTATCAGAAGCGTGAACTCGGGTACGTCTTTATCAGAAGCATGAAAATGAACTAACACATGTTCCAAACTTCATATCCAACCACATAGAAATACCGCAATATTAAGATAGAGAACTATTGATCTGAGCCAGCTGTTCTTAGTGTGTGGTCTCCAGATCAGCAGTATCTGTGTCACCTGGGAACTTACTAGGAATGCAAATTCACATGCTCTACCTCTCACCCACTAATCCAACACTTTGGGGCATAGCCTAGCAATCTGATGAACTCCAGTTTGACAGTCACAGATTTTGATTCTAAACTCTCTTATAAAAACAGACACACTGAAGCACAAGACACAAAGGCAGAGTTAAAGTTGACCACAGGATATTTTTTTTCTTAAGTGATCTTGTTCACACAGTCCATGTAAATACTATTTTGCACTTAGTAATTACTAAAATATGTTATTTGAATGAAATAACTCAGATGATTTGTTTCTTTTTTTGTAAGTAAATATTTAGAATTTTTACCTATTTTAAAAGTGAAAGTATCAAAATGATTCCATTGTACTAAATTTACCTTTTACTTGCCCTGACTCAAATCAATATACACAATATTCACTTCTCTATGTACCATATTTTAGGTATATTCTTACTTTTCTATAGAGAGAAGCATTAAAGGAAAGTTAAGAATATGCACACCTAAAACCATATTCTGCATTTGCATATCCTTGCTTTGCTGGGAGGTCTTGAGTTTTACTTAAGCCTCGGTACCTCTGTGCATGATTATAACTATCAAGAATACTTCCCCATTTATATAAGAAGAAACAGAGTCCTTAAGGAGTTACATAATCTATCCAAGGTGACACAGCTACTAAGAGGTAGAGCTGAGATGGACTCAGGTACATCTGGTATCATGCTCTTATATATATCTCATAAAGTTAGTCTAAGAATTAAATAATATGCAGAAAGATTTCAATGTAGTGAGTACATAGTATATGCTCCATCAATATTGACAAGTAGTAGTACTGGTGTTTTATTGCTACTAGGGCAGTACCAAGAAGAATTCCCAGAGACTTCCACCAACAGGATGCCTTGATACCTTGTAGCTATTCACATTCCCTCCTAGAGTCATCATGTGCCTGCTTTTCCTCAGTTCTCCCCCTTTGCGGGATCCTTGCTCTACCGAAAACCAGGTGGTGAGGACTATGGTAAAGGTGGTGAGTTCCTGGCCTCCAAATTTGTACTCCAATCACATCCCTTTCTTTAAAGCTTAGATACCATGGTTGGAGTCAAGGACATTACTTGTTTTATAATTCAGGCACATCCAGGGTTAATCTATGTCTCTAGTCATTAAAGAGAACATGATATCAATGAAAAAGTTACAGTCAATCAACTAGGAAACAACCTGCAAGCTTTAACTCGATTTTAATAATTTGGTTTCAATAATAAATCATTAGCTATTGTCCCGTCATTTAATGAGGGATCATTATGTACCAAGCATTGTGATTTATTTTATGTATCTTACCAACTGAACTGTCAGATGGATATTCTTAGTTTTAGTTTACAGTTGAGAAACCTGGGGGTTAGAGATTTAGGTAACTTATACTAGGTTACTCAGCTCATGAATATGAGGATCAAGATTCAAACTGGAATCCATGTAGCATCAAATCTGATGCTTTTAATCAACTCCCTTCAAAAAATTGGGGTGGCTTAAAACAAGTCAAATGAAAGACACTGTGAAAGCGTCCATCACAGAAAAATTATCATGCTATTATTTTTCTCAAATGCTGTTTGAGAATTCCATCAACCTAGTATTCCATCAACCAAGTATTCTATCCTCCTGCCATAATTTACTGTAAAAGCAATTACATTTGGGTCTGAAACATGATCTTTTTATTGGATCATCAATAATTAATTTTCAGACACAAATTTTACTCTAAACAGAATTTTTGCAAGCAGAAAATAGTACGCATTTTTTTGTGTGTTTTCCTCTGCAAATTTGTTTACCGGTTATGTCAGTGAAAACTCCAGGAAGATAAATCAAATTGAATATAATAGAGGTTGATTACGGAAGAAATCACATCAATTATTTAATTATCCTTCTTTAATGTTTCTCTTGTTAGGTATCTGGCACAGCTTTCCAGCTTTTTCAGCCAGTGGGCTGCAGAAAGGCAATACTGCAAATGAGGAGGGTAATAAAAAAATTAAAAATCTTTAGCACAAATATTATTCAAAGATGTGTTCAAAAGAGTTTGTTTAAAGCTATATAGACAGTTACAAATCTGAATTTAATTGGTATATTAAATGTAATAACTACAAAGGATAATCTTTGTAGGAAAACTCTTTTAATATGATTCCTTAGACCCTTTTATATCAATGTCCTGCCAGAATCATGAGGACCTCATTCACTTATACCATCCCTTCTCATCATTCTCTATCTCCTCCCTCTAATGCTGATAATTATTTTAGTATTGACTTGAATCAAACTAACTTTTGCATAGTAGGAATTCATGAAGAAAAAGAAAGAGAAAAAGGCCTAAAAAGCATATTTAAGAAAATAATAGCTAAAAATAGCCAAAATCTGGAGAAAGACAACAACATCCAGGTACAGGCATCTCAGTCACAGGTTGCCAATCACATTCAACCCATAGAGGACATCACCAAGATACATTATAATCACATTATCAAAAATCAAATACAAAGAAATAATACTGAAAGCAGCAAAAGATAAGAAACATCATATTCATTGGAGGCACAATATAGATTTTAGCAGATTTCTCAGCAGAAACCCTTTAGGCCAGAAGAGAGTAGAATTATATATTAATAGTGCCGAAGGAACAAAAAGAAATGGCCAACCAAGCATACTTTACCAAATACAGCTATGTTTCAGAAATGAGAAAGAAATAAAAACTTTCCCAGAGAAACAAAAGCTAAGAGCATACATCACCACTAGGCATGCTTTATAGGAATTGCTAAAAGTAGTTATTTAAGGTGACTTGAAAGACTACTAATGAATAATTAAAATAACATTTTAAAATTAAAAAAAATCTCAATGGTATAAGTAATATGTGGTCATACTCAGAATTCTCTAATATTGTAAGAGTGGTGTGTAAAGCAACTTTATCTCTACTAGGAGAATTAAAAGACAAAACTATTAAAAATAATTTCAGCAACAATAAATTGCTAAGAAACACAAATTACAAAAATGAATGTAAATTTTGACATTAAATTAATAAAAAGTATGTGTGGGGGTGTGAAAGTGTACAGTCTTTGTATGGAATGAAAAGTAAGTTGTTATCAGCTTAAAGTAGTCTGTTACAGGATATTTTCTGGTAATCACTTAGCAAAAGCCCACAGTAGTTGCACAAAATATACAAAGAAATTGTTCAAAGCATACTGCCACAGAAAACCATCAAACCATAAATAAAGACAGAAAGAGAAGAAGAAGAAAATGAACATATAAAATAATCAAAAGAAAAATTTAAAAATGCCAGCAACAAGTTCTTACATACCAGTAATTACCTTAAGTGTAAATGGAGTAAATTCTTCAATAAAAAGACATAGATTGGCTGAATGGATTAAAAAACAATATCCAACCATATTTTCTTGTAAGAGACTCACTTTACTAGTACAGGTGCACATAGATTAAAAGTGAAATGATTGGAAAAAAGTATTTCACACAAATGGAAACCAAGAGAATAAGAGTAGTTAGACAAAATAGACTTTAAGTCAAATGTTATTTTAAAAAGACAAAAAAGGTCATTATGTAATGATAAAGGTATCAATTCACCAAGAAGAGATAACAATTGTATATATATATGCACCCAACATCTGAGAACATAAATATATAAAGCAATTATTAAATTATCTAAAGAAAGATGTAGACTACAATACTATAATAATAGGGAACCTCAATACTCCATTTTAAAAAATAGAGCATCTAGACAGAAAATCAATAAGGGAACATGGACTTGAATTACACTTTAGATCACATGTACCTGACAGAAATATCTAGAATATTCTACTCAACAGCAACAGGATTCATGTTCTTCTCAAGTACATATGGAACATTCTTCAGGATAGATGACATATTATGTCACAAAACAAATCTTAACAAATTTAAGAGAACTGAAATCATATCAAGTGGGTTTTCAGAGCACAGTGATATAAAATTAGAAATCAATAATAGGAAAAAATCTAGGAAAATACACAAGCATGTGGAAATTGGACAACATGCTCCTAAATAACCAACATGTCATAGTGTAAATCAAAACGGAAAAGGAAATTTAAAAATACCTTGAGACAAATTAAAATGGAAACACAACATGCCAAACCTATGGAATGCAGCAAAGGCAGTCCTAAGGTGATGAATATCCCAATTTCCCTAATTTGATCAATATACAATTTATAGATGTATCAAAACACAATGTACCCCATGAATATGTATAATTCTGTCTCAATGATTAATGAAAATAAAATAAATATTTTAAAAGGGGAAGTGGAGATTGCAACAGCATGGAGAACATTATGCTAAGTGAAATAAGCCAAGCAAAGAAAGACAAATACTGCATGATCTCACTTATAGGTGGATAAAGTGGACCTTATGAAGTCCATAAATAGATACAGTGAACTCATAAAGTTGAACTCACTGAAATAGAGTAGAATGATGGTTACCAGAGGATGAGCATGGAAGCTGAAAGAAATGGGGAGCTGATGATGAAACAGTACAAAGTTTCAGATAGATAGGAGGTAAGGTTTTGGGATCTATTGCACATAAAAGCGATTATACTTAATAATAATGTATGGTACATGTCAAAGTACAGATGGTCTCCAACTTACAATGGTTCAAGTTATGATTTTTCAACTTTACATGAGTTTATTGCCTTTTAGCCTTATAATGTTTTCGACTTAGATAAGTTGATGAGTTAGATGGACATAACTCCATCAAAAGCTGAGGAGCATCTGTAATAGAGGACATTTTAAATGTTTCACCATAAAGAAGATAGATAAATAAGATGATAAATATATTAATTAGTTTGACCTAGATATTATACATTGTATACATATATCAAGACATCATACTGATTAACTTAAATGCATAAAATTATGATTTGTCAACCAAAAATACTATTAATAGCAAAAATGTACAGTATATCTTTTGTCCATCAAAAAACTTTAATATAAAAACCATTGTATACAAACTGCTATCACAACACCGTCCATAGAACATTATGACAAAAAGAGATAGCAGACAGTGAAGGAAAACTGGAGGGGAAGGAATTCAGATTCCTGACTTATTTATTCATTCATAATCATTCTTGACGCCTGTAAGAGCACATGGATAGAGGGCAAATCAAGATGCAGACAGAAGTGAGCAGGCCTTGAAGTTTCCACTGAGAAGACCAGAATCAGAGCAAAGTAGGTCTCTCCAACATTACACACACACACACACACCCTCATCCCATCATCTGGAGAAAGACAAGCCTAGTTAGGAGCTGATCAAAAGGTTACTGAAATTATTATCCAAGAACAACTTCAAGCAGACCAGGGAAATCTGTGAGAAGGCGGTCTTGGTCATCAGTACTCATGAAAGAAAAGTGGCATAATGCCTTTCTGTCAAATATAAAAGGTATGTGGGGAATAAAGAAAGCACTGACATTTGAAAGAATTAATTAAGAACTAACGTGCTTTTATAGATCTATGGAGTAGAGATGAGGTGATCTTTTGAGGCTGAGTTTAAGAGACTCTCAACATCTGCTCTTTCTTCAAAAACTATCTTGGGTATACATAACATGCCTAAAGTCCTGCAGATGGTACCCTACAACTCTTAAGCAAGTCTGATTATTTTTTTCTCCAGATGTGACAGGACACTTGCTGAGATCCCACCACAGCCCATTGCCAGGACCTAGATTCCCACAGTTAGAAGAAATCTATGAGCTTCCTGGGAAGGAGGTTGAGTATGCATCCATGGAGACTCAGGCCTTTCATAGAAAGGAAGCTCAGAGGTGAAATGTGATTCTGGATTACTATGCCTTCTAGCTTATCCATGTCATTGTCCCAACTGACATGGAAACTGTGATTCGTCTATACCATGAAATACTACTGAGCAATAAACAAGAATAAGTTACTGATACAAACAACAACTTGGACGAATCTGGGTGCTTGTGTTTAAGATATTCCAATGGAAAGGATGCCTGGCTGTGGGGTGGGTTCTCCTGAAGCTTGTTTTTGACCATGCAATAAATTCCTTCCCATGGTGGTAGATGTAGTGTTGAGGAACAAAGTCACAACCATGGCATCAGACTTTGGGCTGAGGGACAGGTTAAGAATGTCAGCCCAAAATACAAATGGAAACCTCCGTTCTTGGACACGACCAACCAGCCACTGAGTCTAGAATTTCATCTAAATCCACACTAACTTCTGAACAAACCTAAATGAATTTTCACTCAGACCATCCAACGGGGTCTCATTGTGCCTAAAACAGATCTTAAACTGGAAGGGATTGTGGGAAAAAAAAACAAAAACAAAAATATGGATTCTTCAGTCTCAGAATGTTCAGCACTGACAACCTAATTTTTACTTCATCAGGCTGGAGCTGAGACCATGCTGTGTTGACAGCCTGTGTTGGGAAGATGGCATTTCTCTCATTCACTCCTGCATCCTCTGGCACAGATTAAAATTACAGTGCATGTTAGAAACAAACACAGAAGACAATCCACATCTCACAGAGTAAATAAGGTCTAATTTGGATTATATGAAAACTACCCAATAGATTAACCATAAGCTGTAACAATACTGATGGTTAAATCAGAAACAATGTCTCACAGGCAGTTTTGAATGATACCTTAAAATCATGTGATCTGGGTCTAATATAGTGTTTCCCACATCTGCAGAGCACCTTTAATAAAATATATTCTATCAAGATTTGTAGGCAATTTTAGCAAAAACAGTGAAAACTGTAACACCTGCAGTAGTGAGCTGTAGTACCTTGCAATCCTTTTATAATGGACATCAAATAATAGAAACGGGGATTACTCAGAAAACCATAGGCCTGAAAAATGTCACCTCAATGAAGAAGAGGTTAAATTGCTACTGTCTCTACTTCTCGTTCAGTTAATAGTGTGTTTGCTATTAAATAAGAAAGAGCTCTTAGTTGGAACTCAGTTACAAGTAATTTGTGTCAGATTAATAGTTTTATCTACAATTTGTTGTTTTACACAAAATAGCTTTAAATGGTTGTTTAATTCCTGATGTGAAAGATGGTAATTTGGCAAGAATAATATTACTTCTATGGCAATAAAAAATCACTGGCTAAAGATTCTAAAACATTTTTGTTTTTACTATATTCATCTCTCTATGGGTACAATTATATATCTCCACTGTGCCATATGAATATAATATTTTCTTTTAAACATTTTGACTAAATGTTTCAACATAAAAATTAAGATATAAAAGAAGAGCTTATGCTTTTGACTATGATTCTGTAGTGAATTACCACTCCTTCTGAAAACAATTAGACGAACTGAGTAAATATAAATAAATATGAAAATAAATTGACTTTTCCTAACGAAGAGTTGCAGAGCTAGCTAGGACTTATGGAACCAATATCCCAGATAGGGAGGAACCACACAGAAATGAATTGACCTTGTACAAGCCATATTTGCTCTCAAGGCATTTGTCAAGGCAACCAGAATACGTATTTCTCATGTCCTGGTGAAAAGGGATACAGATAAAAGTATGTGCCACACCAAGGCATTTGTTAAAATCTTATTGTTTGCAGAGAAAGAAGTAAAACGCTTATCAGCAAGCGGCTGAAAATTAGGGCAGAGTATTCAGCAATCTCACACACACAAATGAGAAGATAAAATTTATTATTCTGGACTCTGCAGGAAGAAAAGGCCTTATTAAAGAGTCAAGGCCCACAGGCCCCACGGGTCCTACAACGTAGGAACAGGGTCATACAAGGAGTACGTAGAGTCTTGTAAAATCTTAAAATTAGTCTCCAGTCATTCCAGCCTGTAATTGGATTAGATGATTTACTCTTATCCTATTTGCCTTCCAGTAGATAGGATAGGCTGTATCCTCTCTAAAGGAGGATAACAAAACTTCTACAATTCTTGATACACATTTTTCACTTTAAAAAAAAAAAAGTATGATACATTTTAATTTAAAAATTCTTAATAAACAGACTAGCACAGAGCCCTGTTACTGGAGCTATCAGCCTTAGACTTTCAACTAAATGTGATATTCAAGAATATTCACAAATTAGATGAGAAATCGTAAAAATTTTCTGAGATCTAAAATATAAGAAAATAAATCAAATGGAAACACTAGAAGTGGAAATTTCAATAAGTGAAATTATTAATTCAATAAATTAGTTTAAGAGGGGGGAGTAAGGTGATGGAATAGAAGCCGATACCATTCATATTCCTAACACCAAATTTTAACAATTATCTGCACACAGAAAAGTACTATCACAAGACACGAAAATCAGGTGAGCAATCACAGTACCTAGTTTTAATGTCATATCATTGAAAGAGGCATTGAGGAGGGTCTGAGAGACAGTGTTAATTGCTGATACCACCCCTCCCCTAGCCTATGTCAGTGGCCATACAGTGAGGAAAGTCTGTGCACTTGGAGGAGGGACAGCACAGTGATGGGTGGACATTACTTTGAACTCAGTGCTGCCCTGTAATAGTGGAGAGTAAGCCTTGCTGGACTCAACAAGTGCCTGTGCACAGAGGGAGCATTTGGACTAGACCTAACCAGGTGGGAATTGCCTATCCTAGTGGTCAGAACTCAAGTTTCTGGGCAAGCCTTGCCATCATGGGCCAAAGTGCTCTGGGGTCCTAGGTCAATGTGAAAGGCAGTTTAGAATGCAAGGACTACAATTCCCAGTGCTAGGCTGGACTCAGAACCAGAGGACTAAGGTGGCGTGTGACCTGGAGAGACACCAGCTGAGGAGTTAAAGGAGAGCTTACGCCATCCTCCCCCAACCCAAGGCAGTGCAACTCACAGGAACAAAAGTGTTCCCCTTCCTTCTGCTTAGAGGGTGGAGAGTAAAGAGTAAAAAGGACTCTGTCTTGTATCGTGGATACCCACTCAGCCATAGTAGGAGAGGGTACTGGGCAGAAGCATTCAAGGCCCTAGCTCCAGATAACATTTCTAGACACACTCTGGGCAAAAAGGAAATCCATTGCTTTTATGAAACAACCCAGTTCTGGCAAGATTCATCACCTGCTGTCTAAAGAGCTCTTGGGCACTGGATAACCAGCAACAATCCCCGGGGAGTACATGATGGGCCTTGGGCCCTGACACATGCTGGCTTCAGATGTGACCCAGAAGATTCCCAGCAATGGTGGCTATTATAAAAGACTTCCATTTGAGAAAAGCAGAGGGAAAAGTAAGGGGAATTTTTCTTGCTCTTTAGGTACCAGCTTGAACACAGTGGGGCAGAGCAATGAGCAGGCACTTGGGTTCCTTGAGTCCAGGCCTGGGCTCCTAGCATTTCTCGGCCTGTCCTGGGCCAGAAGGGAGCCCGCTACCTTGAAGGGTGAGTCCCAGGCTGTGCAGCATTTACCACAAGCTGTCTGAAGAGCTCTTGGGCATTGAGTGAACATTATCAGTGGCCTGGCAGAACTCCACCCTGGGCCAGTGGTGGTGATGCCCACCAGATGAAGCTCCTCTGCCTGTGAAATGGGAAAGGAAGAGTGGGAAGGACTTTATATGTGGTCTGACTTTCACCTTAGCTGCAGTAGAATGGAACATCAGGCAAATTTCTAAGACTTTTGACTCTAATCCCCGACTTTCAGAAACCATCTCTGGAGTCACTGAGAGCGTGGGGAATCTCACTGCCCTGGAGGAAAGAACACAAACCTGGCCTGCTAATTGTGGAGGCCTAGAACTTTGAGTGAACATAGGTGGTAGCCAGGTGGCAGTTACAGCAGGCCTTGGGCAAGACCCAGTGCTGTGCTGGCTTTGGGTCTGATCCAACACATTCCAGTGCTGCTGCCCACAGAAGTGCCTGCATAACCATACCCTCAGTTCCAGCTGGGTCAGTCCAGAAAGAGAAAGACCCTTTTTGTTTAGCAGAAAGGAAAGAAAAGAATAACAGTCTTTTCCTGGTAATCCAGAGAATTATTCCAGATCTTATTAAAGACCACCAAGGCAGGACCTCTACAAGTCTGCAAAAATCTCAGTGATATTGGGCTTGTGGCCCAAGTCCCTGTGAATAGCTTGAAAGCCTTCTCAAGAAAGATAGGCAAAAACAAGTCTGGACTGTGAAGACTACAATAAACACCTAACTGTTCAATGGCCAGACAGCAAAGAACACCTATAAGCATCAAGAATATCCAGGAAAATACATGACTTCAACAAATGAAATAAATAATTCACTGGGGACCAATCTTGGAGAAACAGAGACATGTGACCTTTCACACAGAGAACTCAAAATAGCTGTTTTGAGGAAACTCAAAGAAATTCCAGATAGCATAGGGAAGGAATTCAGAATCCAATATATAAATTTAACAAAGAGATTGAAATAATTGAAAAGAATCAAGGAGAAATTCTAGAGTTGCAAAATGTAATTCACATGTTGAAGAATGCATCAGAGTAACTTAATAGCAGAATTAATCAAGCAGAAGAATTGGTGAGGTTAAAGACAGGCTATTTGAAAATACACAGTCAGAAGACATAAAAGAAAAATAATAAAAAATGAAGTATGCCTATAAGATGTAAAAAATAACCTCAAAAGGGTATATCTAATAGATATTGGTCTTAAAGAGAGGCAGAGAAAGAGATACGGATAGAAGGTATATTCAAAGGGATAATATCCAAGAATTTCCCAATCCTAGAGAAAAATATCAACATTCAAATAAAAGAAGGTTATAGAACACCAAGCAGATTTAAACCAAAGATAACTACCTCAAAACATTTAATACCAAATTCCCAAAGGTCAAGGATGAAGAAATTATCCTAAAAGCAGCAAGAGAAAAGAAACAAATAACATACATGTGAGTCCCAGTACATCTGGCAGCAGACTTTTCAGTAAAAACCTTACAGGCCAAGAGAGAGTGGCATGACATATTTACAGTGCTAAATGAAAAACAAAATTATCATAGAATAGTATATCCAGCAAGACTATCCTTCAAATATGAAGGATAAGTAAACACTTTCCCAGACAAACAAAAGTTGAGGGATTTCATCAACACCAGACCTGTCCTACAAGAAATATTAAAGAAAGTTATTCATTCTAAAAGGAAAGCATGTTAATGAGTAAGAAAAAAATCATCTAAAGGTAAAAAACTCACTGGTAATAGTAAGCACACAGTAAAACGCAGAATACAGTAACACTGCAATTGTGACGTGTAAAAGTCTTTCTAAGTAGAAACACTAAATAATGAAACACTCAAAAATAATAACTATGACAAATTTACAAGACATAGACAGTATAATATGACATAAAGGGAAACAATAGAAAGTTAAAAAGCAGAGGAATAAAGCTAAGTGTAGAGTTTTTATTAATTTTCCTTTTGTGTGTTTGTTTATGCAATAAGTATTAAGTTGTCATCAATTTAAAATACTAGATTATAAGATAATATTTGCAAGCCTCATGATAACTTCAAATTGAAAATCACACAACAGATACCCTGAAAATACAAACCAAAAACTTAAATCATAACACCACAGAAAACTACCTTCATAGAAAGAAGATAGTAAAAAACGAAGAGAAGACCACAAAACAATTAGAAAACAAATAACAAAATGGTAGGTGTAAGTCTCCTATCCAAGTATTAACCAAGCCTGACCCTGTTTAGCTTCCAAATCAGATGAGATTGGGTGCATTCAGGGTCACATGGCTGTAGAGTTAAGTCTCTATTTATCAATAACAACCTTGAATGTAAATGGAATAAGCTTTCCGATCAAAAGACACGGAATGGCTGAATGGATAAAAAATAAAACCCCATGATCTATTGCCTGTAAGAAACACACTCTTATAAAGATACACATAGACTGAAAATAAGGGATGGAAAGAGATGTTACATGCCAATGGGAATTTTTAAAAAGCAAGCAGGAGTAGCTATATGTATATCTAACAAAATAGATTTCAAGACAAAAACTGTAAGAAGAGATAAACAAGGTCATTATATAATATTAAAGGAGTCAATCCAGCAACAGGATATAATATATGCACCTAATTCTAGAGTACCCAGATAGAAAAAGTGTATGTTATTACAGCTAAAGAGAAAGATAGACCTCAATACAATCACAGCTGGAGACTTCAAAACCCCACTTTTAGCACCAGACAGACCTCCCAGACAGAATATCAACAAAGAAACATTGGACTTAACCTGTGCTGTAGGACAAATAGGCTTAATAGATATTTATAGAACACTTTATCCAAAATCTGCAGAATACACATTCCTTGCCTCAGCCCATGGATCATTCTCAGTAACAGGCCACAAGTTAAGTCACAAAACAAGTCTTTAAACATTCAAAAAATTGAAGTAATAGCAAGCATCTTCTTTCATCGCAATGGAATAAAACCACAAACCAGTAACAGGAGGAATTTTGAAACCTATTCAAACACATGGAAATTAAATAATATGCTCCTGAATGACCAGTGCATCAATAAAGAAATTAAGAAGGAAGTTGAAAGATATATTGAGACAAATTACAATGGAAACACAATATACCAAAACATATGGGATACAGCAACAGCAGTACTAAGAGGAAAGTTTATAGCTCCAAGTACCTACATCAAAAAGAGGAAAAACTTCAAATAAATGACTTAAGGATGCTCCTTACAGAACTAGAAAAGAAATAGCAAACTAAACCCAAAATTAGTAGAAAAAAAGGAATAATAAAGATCAGAGAATATAAATGAAATTGAAATTAAGAAAAAAATACAAAAGATCAATGAAACAAGAAGTTTGTGTTTTGAAAAGATATACAAAACTGACAAACTTCTGGCCTGACTAAGAGAGAAGATCCAAATAAATACATTTAGAAATGGAAAAGAAGACATTACAGTTGACATTGCAGAAATCTCAAGGGTCATCAGTGGCTGTTATGAACAACTACATGCCAATAAATTGTAAAATCTAGAAGAAATGGACAAATTTCTGAACACATGCAACCTACCAAAATTGAACCATGAACAAATCAAAAAACTGAACATATCAATAATAAGTAATGAGATCAAAGCTGTAATAATAAAGTCTTGCAGTTAAAAAAAAAAAAAAAAAAAAAAAGCCCAGGGTCTGATGACTTCACTGTTGAATTCTACCAAACATTTAAAGAAGAACTAATACCCATACTACTCAGACTATTCCAAAAAACTGAAGAGGAGGGAATACCTCCAAACTCATTCTACAAGGCTAGTATTACCCTGATACCAAGACCAGACAAAGAAACATTTAAAAAAAGAAAACTGCAGGCCAATATATCTGATGAATATTGAGACAAAAATCCCTAGCAAAATATAAGCAAACTGAATTAAATGATACATTAGAAAGGTAATTCATCATGAATATGTTGGATTTATCCCTGCAATGCAAGGATGGTTCAACATACACAAATCAATTAGTGTGATATATCATATCAACTAAAGGGTTAAACCATACTAAAGGGTAAAAACCATATAATCACTTCAATTGATTCTGAAAAAGTATTTGATAAAATTCAACATACTTCATGATAAAAACTCTCAAAAAACTGCGTATAGAAGCAATATACCTCCACATAATAAAAGCAATATTTGACAAACACACATCTAGTATCATAGAAATGGGGAAGAATTGAAAGTGTTTCTACTAAGATCTGGAACATGACAAGGATGCCCACTTTCATAACTGTTATTCAACATAGTACCTAAAGATTCCACCCTAAAACTATTAAAACAGATACACAAATTCAATAAACTTGCAGGATACAAAATTAATGTACAAAAATCAGTAGCATTTCTATATGCCAATAGTGAACAATCTGACAAAGAAATAAAAAAGTAATCCCATTTACGATAGCTACACATAAAAATAAATACCTATGAAATAACCAAAGAAGTGAAAGATCTCTACAATTAAGACTATAAAACACTGATAAAAGAAATTAAAAAGGACATCAAAAATGGACAGATATTTCATTTTCATGGATTGGAAGAATCAATACTGTTAAAATGTTCACACTACCCAAAGAAATCTATAGATTCAATGCAATCTCTTTCAAAATACCAATGACATTTTTCACAGAAACTGAAAAAAAATTCTAAAATATATATGCAACCACAAAGACCCAGAATTGCCAACGCTATCTTAAGCAAAAAGAACAGAACGGGAGGAATCATGTTACTGACTTTGAATTATACTATAATGCTATAGTAACCAAAACAACATGATAGTAGCATAAAAGCAGACACTTAAACAAATGGAATAGAATAGAGATCCCAGTAACAAATCTACACACCCCCAGTGAACTAATTTCCAACAAAGGTGCCAAAAATACACACTGGAGAAAGGACAGTCTTTTCAATAATGATACTGGGAAACTGCATATCCATATGCAGAGTAATGAAACTAGATCTTTATCTCTCATCATATACAAAAATCAAATCAAAGTGGCTTAAAAATTTAAATCTGAGACCTCAAACTATAAAACCACTTCAAGAAAACATTGGAAAAACTTCAGATTATTGATCTGGGAAAAAATGTTTTGAGTAATACCCCACAAGCACAGACAACCAAAGCAGAAATGGACATATGGGATCACATCAAGTTGAAAAGCTTCTGCACAGCAAAGGAAGCAATCAACAAAGTAAAGAGGCTACCCACAGAATGGGAGAAAGTATCTTCAAACTACCCATCTGACAAGGGTTCAATAACTAGGATATATAAGAAGTTCAAACAACTCTATAGGTAAAAATCTAATAATCTGATAAAAAATGGGCAAAAGATTTTAATAGATATTTCTCAGAAGAAGGCACACAAATGGAAAACAGGCATATGAAAAGGTGCCCAACATTATTGACCATCAGAGAAATGCAAATCAAAACTACAATGAGATATCACCTCACCCAGTTAAAATGGCTTCTATTCAAAAGACAGATAATAACAAATGCTAGAGGGGATATGGAGAAAAGGGAATCCTCATACATTGTTGGTGAGAATGTACATTAACATGACCACAATGAACAACAACAGTTTGGAGATTACTCAAAAACGTATAAATGGAGCTGCTGTATGATCCAGCAATTCCAGCAATCCCACTGCAGGGTATCTCAGTATATCGAAGAGATATCTACACTCCCATGTTTGTTTTAGTGCTTTTCACTATAGTCAAAATTTGTAAGCAACCTAAGTGTCCGTCAACAGATGAATGGATAAAGAAAATGTGGTACATATAAACAATGAAGTACTATTCAGCTAAAAAAAGCATGAGATCCTGTTATTTGCAACAACATGGATGGAACTGGAGGTCGTTATGTTAAGTGAATGCACAGAAAGACAGCACAGAAAGACAAGTATTACATCGTCTCACTTATTTGTGGGATATAAAAATCAAAACAATTGAATACATGGAGATAAAGAGTAGAAGGATAGTTACCAGAGGCTGGTGCGGGTAGTGGTGTTTGAGAGGAAGTGCAGACAATGAGCACAAAAAATAGTTTGAAAGAATAAATAATATGTAGTATTTGATATCACAACAGGGTGACTAAAGTCAAACTAACTTAATTTTACATTTAAAACTAACTAAAAGGGCATAAATGGATGGTTTGTAACAGAAAAGATAAATGGTCAGGTGAACAGATACCCCATTTTCCATGGTGTGATTATTACTGACTGCATTCCTGCATCAAAATATCTCATGTACCCCATAAATACATACACCTACTATGTACCCAAAAAATTAAAAATAAAAAAGTATGCAAAATGCATAAATAAATCAGTTTAACTACAGATAGGACATGGTGAAAAAAAGACGATTCATAAATGGGAAGAGAGAGCTGTAAATAAAATATACAGATTACAACCCAGAGGACAAAAATAAATGGAAAAAGCATTAAAAGAAAAAGTAAAGTTTACTAGAACATGACATAGTGTAAAAAGCTATATACATCTTTATTTGGAGATCTTAAGAAGGGAAAAAATGAAGGTCAAAGCTATATCTAAAGAGATAGTGACTAAAATTTTTCTAAAAGTAATGAAAGACAGGAAGCCATGCTTTAAAAATGGTCCAAATATCAAACAGTAGAAATAAAGACACCATCTAGACACATAATTGGATGACTGCTGATAATAAAAAAGTAAGAGAAAACATAAAAGCAAGAAAAAGAAAACACACATTAACCTCAAAGAGCATCATCAGACTCACAGCTGACTTCTCAACAGAAATGGTGGAAGTTGAAAGTCAATTTAACAGTATTTTGAAAGTACTGAAATAAAATGAATTTTCAACCTAGAATACTCTAGCCAAGGAAAGAAACTTTAAAAGTGAGGTTAAAACAAAAACATTTCAATCCCACAAAAATAAAAAATTCATTGTCAACATACTCACACTGAAACGTATACTAAAGAGAACTCTTAACCTACCAAGATACATGTTGGTGCTAGAAGGAATAGATGTCATCTAAAAACATATGATATCTGTAATTATAAAAATAAAATAAAATAGAAAATGAAACATACTAATCATTATTTCTGGAAAAATAAAAAATCATCTATCCAGCTCAGGCTCCCCACCCCTGCCCCCATGCACATGTGTTGGTACATAGAAATTATGTATTTTAAAAGATAAACATACCATCCTCCAATTTATTTTAACTTACTTTAGGGTAAGAAGTAAAGACAAAAATAGCTCATTAAACATACGGATAAATATTTTGCATTGTTTTGTCTTACACTTATATTTCTGGCAACTAGCAAACACTTTCAAAATACCATGCTGCTAAGAGTTTAGAAAAATGAACTGAAAGTATTTATTGCATGAATTAAAATTAAAATGTTAAACTGTTTTTAAAATGAACTATTAACTGTGATTAACAATATGAGTAATATATCAAGTATTTTGCTATTTTAGACAGGACATTTGAAAATATTTGTATGGTGAATATTTTTAATATTTTTCCTTAGGATTATATTGGGCACTCATTTTAGTGTAAAACATTCAACCCCACCACCAACCATGTAATGATACTAACTTCATAATGCCCTAGAGAGAATAATAGATCATTTTTCTGAAGCACAATAGACTAAATTCAATGTGCCTTTTCCTGTACACAAAGGGACAATGTAATAACCTGAAATCTCCTTTCTTTAAATATTTTTGTTTAAGCCTTTCTTCATATAAAATTTTCTTAAATAGACTAGGAAGAAATGTCTATGTCCAACCTGTGGAGAAGAAAGAAAACAGTAATGGGATTTCAGCAGAAGGCATAATTTAATCAAGGTTGTAATTTCGTTTCACCATGAAAACATGATCTTACCACAGTTTTATAAATGTTCATAAATATGCGTGTTCACCATATGCACCACCTACATATGGAAGCACCCTGTTATGGTTGAGGCAGCAGGGAATGTGAATTCATATACGGCAGTTCCTCTGTCATAAGCCTCCAATCCATGAGGGAGTAGGCTTAGTCCCAAGTCCAATTAGACAATTTAAAATTCCCATTTGTAGGACTGATGGAGTGCTAGCAGCGTATAGTATTGAAGAAACAAAGGGTGTGTGAAACCCTTTGAGCAGTCGCTGTCTTTGGTTTACCTATGTATCTATTTCATTATATTTAAAATAATCCAGATAAATTTCAGGCAGACCTTGAAACCCTTCTAAAATCAGTTGAATTCCAGTGTATTTTATGAGTAGTTAGTCTCATTGATCACATTAAATATTTGACAATAATCCTTTTATATATCAAAGATGAGAAGATCTCATTTTGACTCTCAAAACCGGAAGCATTATAAGAAAGTAGATTATCTTTTAAAAACACTTCATTTAGATACACTGAAATGAATTAGGTTATATGCTTCAGATATACTAGGTTATTCAAAAATTGATCATTCCAAGTGCTCAGTTTGTTTACTTTTTCTCAACTGGCTTGTATATTTACTTTGTAGACATTTACATTTTTAAAAAATCAGAGGCTAAAATGTTACAATTTAAAAACAGATCTTCTGCATTTGATGTTGGCAACAATTATTGCCATTAATTATTAATCTTTAAAAAGGTAATTTTCACTATTTAATTATATACAATATTTCAACTACAGCAGTGTAAGTAACTGGTAAAAAATGTGCTTAAGCAAGTTCTGCCTTAAGTTCTGGTTTTAGTGGTTCATTGCTAAATACAATAGAATGCAAAGCAGTTCTTATTCTTCAGGTTAAAATTGTTGACATTTTTATTTGATGGAAAAATATTTATCATAAACACTACTATAATGAAATGTCATTTATTAAAGCTTCTTTTATTCACGAAAGGGCAAAATCATTTGCTGGTTCACTTTGTTCCAAGACAACGTGCTGGAGTGCTAAATGAAAATGTGCAGTTCAGCTCCAAGTAGCTTGCACATTACAAATCAAAATGTTAAGCTGTGAGGTTAAAATGAACCAGATAAGCAAATAACACTTTCCCTGATGCCAACATCTCTTTTTATACAGCACATGCAGAGGGACATATCTTTAAATGTTCTTTCTCCTTTATTTTAGAGGCTCTCAGATGCTTAGATGTAGGCACTCTAATTATTTTGCATGATAACCCTCAGAAAGGAAGAAATTCTGGCACTGTTGGTAGTCCTAGGAATGCAGGTTCCAATAATGGTTTTTGTAAAAAAGATGATTGTATCTAGTCCAGTCCCTTTTTTGTTTTCAAGATTAAAGGCCATGAGAAAGGTAGTCTATTTCTAGGTTTTCAATAGACTTAGCAGTAGACAGAGGAGCCCATGAGAAAACACTAACAATGGGCCTTGAGAACTCCTAGATTTCTCTAAAATTGATCTGACCTTACAGAATCTCTTAAGCCAAAGTCTCTACTGTCTCAAGAGAAAGGGGTAGGGTGGTGAGAATCCGGGTCATTATATCCCTCACTACAAAAGTGGCTTCATTGGTTCCATGTGGGATAGGGCAACATGTAGCTGTAACACCAAAAATCCAACCAGACTTTGGAAAACAACTTACCTCTTAAAATACATAGCCTGTGAGTGGTAATTTGGTAGTATCTATGTATAAAAGGAAAACACTGTTTTTAATCGTGTCAATAATGCTATTTAAATTTAACAACGGATTTACAGTCAAAAAACTTAAGTCCTACTCTTATAGAAAACAATAATTAGTGGCAAAAAGAATGTATTTAGATTTATTCCACCATGGCCAAAAGTTTTTGTTTTGTTCTGTTTTATCTTTTAAATGTCAAGTATAGACTCTACTCATTGTAATATAATTTATGTTATTTATTTAGTGAGTTCACAGTTGTCATGGGAAAGGATCAAGAGAAAATAAGGTTGCCAAATATGTTTTAGATAATATAGAACGCTGGAATATGATAAGAGGCTTATAAACAAACTTTTCTTAAAATATTAAAGAAAAAGGAAAATATGTCTTATTCATCTCTGTATCCTCAGCATCTAGCAGAGTGATTGTTAAGGCCTCAGTAAAGTGTGTGCTTGTGTGTGTGTATGTGTGCATGTGTGTAGACAGAGAAATACACAGTCATGCATCACATAACAACATTTTGGTGAACAATGAACTGTGTATATGATGGTGGGCCCATAAGATTATAATACTGTATTTCTACTGTACTTTTTCTATGTTTAAATACACAAATATCTACCATTGTATATTTACAATTGCCCACAGTATTCACTACAGTAGCATGCTACACAGGTTTGTAGCCTAGGAGAAATAGGCTATTCCATATAGCCTAGGAATGTAGTAAGCTCTGCCATCTAGGTTTGTGTAAGTACACTCCGTGATGTTCGTGCAATGATGAAATTGCCTAATGATGCCTTTCTCAGGACATATTTGATGTATGACTGTATGATCATATAGAAAGATTTAGGAGGCCTACTTAGAAACATACTTTTAAATAAGATTGCCTTCCAAGTCATTCGTTGCAAATCTAACCATTTTATAGGGACACTGATATATTCACAAACAAAGCCTGTGGTCCTTTATGGGTTACTTTATACTATTCAATAATAATTTGTGTTTCACACTCAGAAGCAATCTCCCACTCTTTATTACTTGTTATTTACTGTTATTACATGTATGTGTATATGTGTGTTTACACATACACATATATATGTATGTTGTATACACATATAAATTATATGCCTGTATATATTGGGCTCTAGATAAAATTAAAGAAGACCCAATTCTGCTTGTCAAACTGCAACTACCACAAAAGAACACTCATTTAAAGTGAGACCTCAATGTGATTCAGGGCATGCAGCTTCACTCTACCTTAGAATGAAGGGGATCTTTACATAAAAAGATACGCATGCTGTCATAAATGGCGAAGATGATTGTACATAAATCATGATGTGTTCTCTGTTCTTCACTTCATGTACACTATGTCTGTTGTGTCATCCCTTCGTTGTATTTTGGGGGGTTCATATTGGTGTATGATCAGCTACTTGAATGAACAGTGCATTAAATTAAAGAGGTTGAGCATAGCAACTGACAACAGACCAATTCAATCATTTATGTGTTCATTTATTTCACTCATCTATTCAAAAAGCATGTAGTCAGTGCTATTATACTACTTCTGTGAAAATGAAAATTACAATGTATTATGAACTATGATCCTGGTATGCAAATTGTGTTATTTCTCCACTATCATTTAGAGATGAAATGCACTAAAAATATAGCAGAGTATCTGAACACTTTTCATAATCTTGATTTGTAAAAACTCTATTGTCAATGAAGTAGAATGAAAAAAGTTTTTTTAAATCCCTCATGCCACACACAATGGGACATCGTGTACTGTCAAGTCTTTGAAATGCACTCTCAACTTACTTTCCAAATATCCTCACTCCAAAGAAGTCTCTGGCTTTCTTTAGTTCAGTAAGCATTCCTGAGAAATACTTGTATCTGTCCTCTTTCAACTCTAACTACTCCTCTCATAGTGTAATGGAATAAAAGCCCTTCTTTAAGAATTCTGGCACGGTACCACTTAAACTGAAACACATTAATAACTGGTTATATAAATCCTATAAAAATGAGTGTTATAGAGTGAGTAGTTGACTGAAAGTTAAGTTTATTGAATAATGGTGGGTAAATTATTTTTGTAACATAAGAAATAATATGGTACTCATTATATTGTATAAGTGCAACATTATCACAACTGGCATCATTATATAAATATATGCTAAAAATTTAGCCAAGTACAGTATTATGAAAGTATAAAATACATTAATTATGTCAATTATGAAGAATAGTATTTATGGCACTCTAATTCAGTTACAAACTCACACAGTTTTGAAAATCCTCTGGTTTCCTTAAAAAAGTTTACTGTCTAGATCTGGAGACAGACCTCTACCAACCTGCAAGACAGAATATAACAAGCTCTTTGCTTGTATTTATACTTGGGACATCTGGAGAAATGAAGGAAACTTTAAAGGAGACGGTCATACTGGATTTAACTAGGCACTAACCAGGCTTTAGTGTCTGAAGAACATTTTTACAGAAACAAAAAAGGTAGAAGTTATTCTAGACAGAGGGAACTTTGCCAGAAAATGTAACAAAAATGAAAAGCGTACACATGTGCCATTCATCTATTGATTCAATTATTCATTTACTAATATTCAACAAATGTCTACTGAATGGATAATATTTAAGTGATACTTTTTGTAATGGCATTATATATATGTAAAGAAATTATTCCTTCAACCTCAATGTCAATAGGTTTTGGACACAATCTTGTCAGCGCAAATGCATATATATGCTTAGTAAGTATCATGACAAATTTGTTAAGATCTGGCACCAGCTAATCGATGTCTTTTGGGATGCGTGAATGAGAGCTCCTCTCAAATACCAAGGGACACTACAATAATTAGAAAATCAAAATTTCAGATAAAACTAAAACAAATACACTTGTCTAGAAATTTTACATAACATTGATAAGATGTAGTATAAACCTAACATGTCTTAGCATGACTTTTTTTAAATAAAGACATTTTATTACCAGCTTACAAATGTTCAAAAGTTTGGAATAACTTTTTGTTTATAAATTATAAGCTCATGAATAGTTCTAAAAAATTATAATCTTGAACTTTGTTCATAAAAACAAACTTTTTTTCTTTTTACATGTACTAGATGTATATTTAAGAATAAGAAAGGAAGTCATTTGGAGATCATCCTGCTCAAGACAAGTAGCTTACCTCTTGCTCTGCTTCAAAACTGATAGAATTTTAACAGACTACTGTTTCAAATTCTATCCCCATTATGGGGACAGTTGTTTATGTTCCGATGCTATATTTTCAAAATTCAAGAAATAAATAACTGAAAAAAATGAATTTATGAACCTTATTAAAAGATTATTGATTGTATCTTAGAAACCACAGGAATTAAGTAAAAAGAGTGTAGACTTTACTCTCAGGTAGATGTAGTACCTGATAGTGAAGGGATTTGATATACTTTAAATCCTGCCTTCCCACAAAGCAATTTTGTGATTTTCATAAATTTCATCTTTCTCGGATTGTTAAAATGTGATAATACTTCAGTTTCAAGGTAGATGTTAAGATAACAATGAAAAATAGCTTTATTTTTCAAAGTTTCTTGCATAGCACCAAGTGTACATTAAATTCTCATAAATATTGGCCCATTTTCTCTCTTTTCTTTTTTCACAATAGGTCCTGTTTCAGGTAAATTTCAACTCTTGATAGTATTTGTTTGACATAATTACTCATGGTGACTTTTTCGACATATTTCAAAATCTAACAGCAAACTACAGACAGAATATAATTAATGAATATCTGATTCATTTCATTTCACTGTCATTTCTCAAAGAGAATGCAGTGTGCTAGATAAAGCTATCAAGGCATATTTTTTCATTAATGTTTTAATTAACATCTCTAATTTTATATGTGACACTGTGTCCATGTGTCATCTAGTGTCTCTCAAGAAGTCATTATTCTATGACACTGCTATATTTCTAAAAAGACAGATAAAATATACATTAATATTAATAGGATATTACATACAGCTTAGTTACAATAGTAGATCAAGTTCTGAAACTATTTCTTTCTTATCCTATTAAAATTAAACAACTTTCAGGGGGGTCATTTAGATTTTTTAAACATTTAGATACAGCACTTAATTTGCTAAATAGTTTATGAAACCACATGGTTTTGAATTAATACATTTTCAATGCTCTTGCCTTTAATTTTCAGTTTCCCAAATAAACGGTGTCTTTCCCTAAATGTATTTTTTGCATCATAAAGTTATTTCGGTAATACTAATGTTCTCAAAAATTAGGTCTATATTTGTGCTGATTAAAAAGACACAGTCATGATATTATATCCCTGATCAAAATATTGTCAAATCTCTTAAAATATTGAGGTGTCAATGCCTCTGGAAGGGTTAGAAATAGAAAACATGAGGAGTAAGATAGTTCTAAATCAACTCTTCATTATAACTAGATAGAAACAAATTCCCAATTAAATTTGGGTTGAATCGAACCAGTTTTAATATTTTTGGGGGGGGGAGTATAGGGTATAATTAGGTGAAAAGGCAAAGTTTTTACTTTGAGCTGTCTCCTCTCAACCTCATTTTTAATGAGAACCAAATAATCATGGTGGGGTTTCCATCGGCATTAAAGAGGTCAATAACACCGGTTTCAAATGAGTCCAGACAATTCAATTTCTAAAGTCAAAGTGCACATTAGAATTTGATTTCATAAACTATATGGCAATGATGGTTTTGGAAAAATGAAAATTTAATAGTTTATTGTATTTTTCCTTTACCTGACATTATTTTCAAAAATACAACAATCATATTTTCATAAAATATACAGTTCCTAATTTTATAGTTCTAGCTACTGCTTAGTATTTCTCATCAATCTATCTTTAGTTATATATCTATATTAACTTTAAGCACTGATAGTTACAATATTTACTATTGAATAAATGTGTGCATATTTTTATTTTTGTTCCAATACATGCGTAGATCAGAAAAGAGAAATTATTTCAGTTTTCAGCTGCTAAATATAACGCTGATCATCTGAACTGCCATAAATAATCCTGGCAATTAAACATACAGGTATAAAAATATAACAGACTATTTCAAAAAATACATGTTTAAAAGTATTTTTAATTCAGTGGGGTTAAAATCAGTGCATCTTAAAGGGGGTTATTATATTTCAATACAAATGTAATTATGTTTTTCACAGGGTACGCTGATAGCATTTGACTAGATCAGATACGTTTATTACTTTGAAATCATAAAAGAAAAATTAAAAATAATGATTGTCATTGTTTCTATCTTTCATCTACAATTAGGAAACAGCAATTTTTCTAAGCTTAGTTATTACAGTGAAGTTTTTAATAACATCTAGTTCACAAAAGTATTGATAGACACAGCCATCCAAATATTGAAAAATAGCCAATCTAACTTCCAGATTCCTTACCAATTAAAATGATGTAATAGTTTATAAACATAAGTTGTTGTTTTTAAATATTTATTTAGCTTTGGTTTCCTAAATGAGGATGTTGAAACAGGTAACTTTTCAGTCCTATAGATGGCTGTAGTTCTCCATGGAGTATAAGTTAGAAAGTTAGTTTGAAATGTGTGTATAGAATAAGACATTAAAATTTCCTCTAATGAGAAGGAATAAAATGATTGCTTCTGTTACTTCTTCTTAATACAAAGTATGAATTGATTAAGGTTATTTTATATGAAAAGTTATTTGGCCTCTTACTGGTTGAATAACTAAAATAGCTATAAAATTCATATAGAACTTTAACTCTGTCATGGACTTATTTATGCAATTTTATCTTGACCTTTTGGAAATAAGTGCAACAGAAAAATAAATTATATAACAATTACAAGATTTTAAAGATTATAAGTAATGAAAATCTAGTCCAACTCATACATCTTTCAGAATGACCAGTACGCAAGAAAATTGAAATTGATCTTATTGTTTTTTTTTTCCCTTAAACATTTAAAGAGGATATTTTATGGACAATAGTGTCCAGGTGAATAAAAGTAGGCGTTATAAATGTAATTTTAAATAGCAAACCCAACACAATGATGAAGATTTCAGCATTTTAACATCTCCGCCCACTCTTACTCTCAATGTCTAATTTAGAGTTTTACCAAAAAACACCCTAAAACCAAAAATACCCTCCAGTAAACCTTTTTGTTAAAGAATTTGTAATATTCTTGGTGTTGTGATTATGTACTGTGAAAGGAAAGGCAGAAATTATATGAGCCCTGAGAGGTGGTATTTTATTAAAACTGAAAAAGTTTTACAAGTCTGTCTTTTTTTTTTTTTTAATTAAACAACTAAAGCTTCCTTCTGTCTCCTCCTACTCCTTTGGCTTGGTGCTTACTCCTTAAGCAACTTGCTGCATTTTATAGCTATGGAATTTCACTGGGAAGGACCTCCCTAAGAAGCCATGTGAACAGGGATACACCATAGTGAATGCAGGCAGACAAGATAAGAGATCCCTTTCCTCAGCTCTCCTAAACCCTCAATGCCTTTCCAGTATACTCTTGTCTCTAATCACAAAAGGCAGCTGAGTTCACAGCTGGAACAACAAGTTGTGCAGTGAATCCCAGTGATTAACCAAGTAGCAAACCGGGTCATGGGCTTCATTGGCTTCATTGGAATCTCGGTTGCCAGGCGAACTAGGAATCACTAGCCTGGGTCGGGCAACACGGATAAAAGTGTTTCTGTTTCTTGACAGAGAATGAAAATGACGCAGAATGTAATCGATCGGTAGAATACTGATCACTTTACTTCCTTCGTGCCCCTACTTTAAGTGCCGGCGAGCTAAGGCCTCACTTATATGCACCCAGGTGCCCCTGAGATCTCCATTTTCCCCAAATGCATAAAAGGCTAACAGCGGCCACATTCCCCAGCACCACGGCGTGGCTACAGCGCCTTTGTTTACCATATAAGTCATACCGGGGGTTCACTCCTCGCCCTCTCCCCTGCTTTAAAGCCGAGTGCGGTGGAAGACTGAGAAGCACCCCCAAACTCCTGCTCAGCCCGAGTCAAGCACCGAAAGCTTCACAGATTTTTTTTCCTGAGCCTTGAAGAGAAACCATACAGCCAGAACCTTTTGAACTCGTAACCCCCCAGGGATGTCCGCCTCCCAGAAGAGAGCCGGCTTCCCAGGCAGCTTAGGAAACTTAACCGAGATCCCAGAAAGAAGGCGAGGTGTAGCTCCGGTCGAACGGAGCTCCGAGGCGACATCCTCTTTACCTGCAAAGTTGCAATCTTCGGGCTGAAGTGATGGGATCCGGGGACGGACAGCGCGGGTGCCGTGCGGGGTGAGAGCACGCCCGGCAAATTCCGATGGAATTCCCTTAGTCGCTGCCGAGTTTTGGAGCATTCCAAGGAAAAGGAACGAAGCTGGAGCCCACGCAGCTGGCACCGAACTGGGCGGAGTGAGGATGCTCTGAAAGCGAAGCCATGGGAGGCGGGGGAGGGGCGGCCCGGGAGGGGGAGGTAAGCGCCAGGGGAGGAGGACCTCTCCCACCCCCGCCCTCACCGATCCCTCTGGATAAAGTTAAGAGTTCCCACGGCTGATAGCGGATGAGCCCAGAGAAAGGCACCCCGCCTTCCGTCCCTGGCGGCTGCCCGGCTCGGGGTCCGCACAGACCGCGCTGGAAAGGGATAGTCCGGGAAGATGCGCGTCCCACGCAGCACACTGCTTGGAGGTGGAGGAGACCCGCGCGCTGGCAGGAGCTGACACTCCGTCCCCAACTCGTCCCCCTCGAATAACCTCCACCTACCGGGGCCAACTGCTTGAGGTCAGCCAGTGGGCAGGGGAGCTCACTACCAGCCAGCCGTCATCCAGCCAGGTCGGTGGCGAGAATCTACCCTGTGGCCCTGGATGCAAGCCAGACACACCTCCAGTCTTAGGGCGGTCTCCGCAGGCGTGTTGGACTTCAGTGCGCTCCGACACCCAGCTTTTGAATGCCCTGCTCCTAGCCTGGTCAACAAGCACCCATGCGGCCCGCCACCCGACTGGAAGAAAGTAGCCCCCTGCAACTCTCAAAGCTTCTCCCACTCCCGCTTCTCTGGGCGCCTGGCACCCCCTCTCCTGTCCTCAAGGTGTCAGACTTCCCTTGCAAGAGCTGAAGGATGCGGCTTGCCACTAGTGTCAACAATCGAAACAGTCGCAATGAATAAATGATGAGCCACAGCGTTCCAACCACCCCCACCCAATTTGGTGTTTCCAAAAGGCATAGGAAATCAGCAAGTTTCCACCAAATATACCAAAACCCTAAGACGCAAGCCAGCCTAAGGGTGCAAAGTTCTGCGGCCGCAGGTAGTGTGCGTGTGTGCGAGTGTGTGTGTGTGTGTTACTGGTACCAGCTTACTGAGAGTGAGATTTCAAGATAAAGGTTATCTCTTGTCCAATCTCTTTAGTGTTCACACATGAAAATAAGATTAAAGCACAGAGAGGAATACACACACAGAAACCACACATACACGCTATTGGCAAAGTTGGCAATAACACTTGCTGTAACTGCAACACGGTGATTCCCAGCTTGTCACTCAGAAAGGCTTAATTGGTTGTGACCCAATGACGCAGAGAAAGACAGAGTTCATGTGTAAGATAGAGAGTGGAGCCCCTGAGGAATCCTAGCTGCAACTACCCTCCTGGAGACTCTGTTTCTAGCGGATTTCCGTTGTTTTCTGAAAGCCCTGAGATTAGCTGCTGGTCTCTGATTGTATTCCAGCAGATGCCTGATTCCAATTTACGCAAAAGCTTAGGAGCAACCGTTTTCTCCTGTCCCAACTACGTTGTTACACCTGGGAAGCTGTGATGTGTCGACTGCAAGGGGGACCAGTTTCTTCCCATGGAATATTCCCAAGGAATATAAACCAACAAACTGGCATCCATATTCAGACTCTAAAGCACAAAATTAAAGAATTTCCTTTTTTATCTTCCCCTACCCACTTCAGAGTTCACATGAGTTGAGGTTTTTGTAAGTAGTTTTCACATGAGTAGAGAGGATATTACCAGAGATCACTCTGGGGTAACTGTGCATGCTGCTTTTTTTTTTTTTTTAAGTCACTTTTCTTATTTGTTAATTTATCTTTCTCCCTGCCTAACTGCTCCTGTATGGGTTTATTCCCAGCTCAGCTAGACCCCTATTCTAAATTTCTGAGAGCACTACCTCTAGTCCTTCCCAAAATACTAAGGTACATTGAGATAAACCTGGTTTCTACAATGCTTCTGCAGTAAACAAAAGAGAGAACAACAAAAAGGCTTTTTTCCTTTCCTGAAACTCTTTTTACTCTTTACTTCAAGAAGAATACATGGACATGTTTAAACACTTCTTTACTTTCCTTAACATTAGATGATGGCTTTTAAAAATATGCAAAATGTATCTCTCACTAGATAAGGTAACAACATTATAATAAATTCAAGTCCACTTTCTAACAAGGGAGAGGAGATGATATATATCTATGGAAATCTATTTCATTTAATGTGACTATAAGTATTTTTGGGACATTTATTGACAGTGTTTCTTGTCAGCCTGCAAAGCAAAATTCTACATACTGTGTTTGAGTTTATATCTTTGAGATAAACCCCTGGTAGATAGAAATCCACATACTGTGATAAGTATAGGTCTTTATAATGCATATTAAAATACATGCAAGAGAAAAGCTGATCAGTGACAAACTTGTCCATTGTTTCGAAGTGATGAACTTTACTTTGCATCCTTAGCATCTGTACCAAGTTAAATGCTCCTACCCCTCTAAGGATTTGTTCTTTATAGCAAATGTTATCTCTGTCATGATGTCAGCAAAGAGATATTTTACCATTTTTTTTCTAATTTGTTATTTTTCCCCATAAAAGGTGCCTATGAAACTGCAATAAATACATAACAGAAAAGAACACCAAGGAGAGCATTATGTATGTCAGCCATCTGAGCAGGCTGTATTCCCACGGAAAGAAGAATTTGTATTGATCACTGAGACTCCTTTTCAGCAGTTTCATGTGATTATTGATTACTGGTTTCATGACTCCTACAAAATGATTAGCAATTACAGGAAAATTATTTGAAATCTGTTTAAACAATCTGGTGAATTGCATATACTACAGTCATTAGCAATCCAAAGAGTTTATTTTTAACAATTTAAACATATGAGTTTGGCAGCATTCCACAAACCTGCACTGCACATAAAATGCACTTCATGGAAGTCAAAGAAATTTACAATAAAATGTTATATGCTATCTAGAATTTATTTTTAGTACCTTGTTAAACAAAACAAGAAAGCACTCTTGTTTCCAAATTAGCAAGAGACAAATGACCCAAGAAATGATAGCAGTAAAACAATTTTGTGTAATGTCTATTTATAGCTAAAGTACATTGTAGAATTGGGATCACAATTGTTTTAAGAATACAATTTTCAATTTACTTCTAAAGATTCTTGTTCTGTTTAGGAATTGATAATGTAACATGTATGAAGCACTTTGTTTCAAAGCTGTTGTACCTCAGACATAGAGACAAAGTCACAGAGACAAGTATTTGGAGAATTTATTCATGCACACGTGTCACCATCAGCATTTTTATGTGCCAGTGATGCATCTGTGTGTGATGCCATCGTGAAGTATATGATAATGGCCTTTCTGATGCTAAGATAAATTAAGAAATAGGTTAGCATTGTCTTTGATGCCCATGTAACCTGCCTTCCACCTTTGTGACCAAGACTTTACCTCCTACTGCACAAGGGCTCGCCCAAAGTCACTGAAGGGCCTCTACCTCAGCTTAACTTTTGGATCTGGCTCCTGCCCCAGGTTTTAGAATCTACTTTTTGTCATCAGTGTAATGAGGCTCCAATCTAACCTATATGACGGTGCTATACACACAGCTTTTACCTGCCTATTTTTTGAAAAATTTAACATTTTCTAAGTTATCAGAATTTTATTCAAAAATGTTAATTTTAATGAATCACTACATTTTTCTATGAAATACTTAAGTATTTTTCAGGTCTTGAAAATGTAATTGTTTTTATACTGTTACTCCCTACTGGTTTACTTTTGTTGAAAGCTATATTTGTCTGTATCTCTGATTATGTCCTCAAAATAGATTCCTAGTGACACAACCATGTGTCATGATGCAGGAATATTTTAAAGTACATGCTGTATGTCATAAGGGAGCTTGTTGCATCGAACCCACATCAACATGGGACATCCTTAAGGTCCTTTTTCTTCCTTTATTTTTTTATTTTGGCTGACTTCCTACTTGAAAGAAAATGGTATCTCAAATAATGAGTTGTGTTACTAGAAACGGTGGCTTTTATATTTTGTATGCTTTGCTATTTGTTTCTTTTTGTGAGGTTACACACTTTTTCAATACTTATGGGGGTTTTGTTACTTTTCCCCCGTTTGGTTTATAATAACTCCTAATATTTGAATATTAGTACTTCTCATATTTATGGAAGATATTTATCAGTTTTTATTCTTTGTTAAATTTGGAGGTAATGTTATTTGTTTTAAAGATTTTTCATTCTTGCAAACATTAAACTATCAAATTTTCCCCGATAATTTATTTTACTACTTTAATGCTCCTAATATCTTTTTCCTCTCATATTCACTTATTTTTTTCAAGCTTTTAAAAAATGATTTCATGTTTAAGGCAATTGCTTAGTCATTACTTCATGGACCCTGGAATCATATTATCTAAATTTAAAATCCCAGTCTCAACATTCATTCCACGAATACTTATGGAGTCTATGTTTAAATAGTTTATGAAGTGCAAAGCATTGTACTAGGTGCTTCCCATACATCTGTCAGCAAAACAGATAAGACACTGCCCTTGCTGAACTGATATTTTGAAGAACACAGACAAAAATAATAAATATATTAAATAAGTTAATTACATACTATATTAAAGGGCAATTAAAAGAACAGGGTATGGGGGCCGGGCGTGGTGACTCACGCCTATAATCCCAGAACTTTGGGAGGCCGAGGTGGGTGGATCACGAGGTCAGGAGGTCGAGACCATCCTGGTCAACATGGAGAAACCCCGTCTCTACAAAAAATACAAAAACAAAAATTAGCCAGGTGGGCAGTGCACTCCTGTAGTCCCAGCTACTTGGGAGGCTGAGGCAGGAGAATGATGTAAACCTGGAAGGTGGAGCTTGCAGTGAGCCGAGATCACACCATTGCACTCCAACCTGGGTGACAGAGCCAGATTCTGTCTCAAAAAAAAAAAAAAACAAAACAGGGTATGGGGACTAAAAATGCTGACAGTGACGGATATTGGTGGTGGGTTTCAATTTTAAGCAGCTGTCAGGAGAGTCTTCCTTAATCTGGAGACATTTAAGTAACAATCTGGAGGTTGGAGAACTGGCTGTAGGGATTCCCTGGTGAGCAGTGTTCCAGGTTAAGGAGTGGGCTGAGCTGATTTATGTTGTAAGACGTTTTTCTTGCCACTATAGTGAGGATAGACTGAGGGAAGCAAAGAAGGAAACACAGAGAACAGTTAAGAGGCTACTGAAACAAACCAGGAAATATGGTGTTTACCAATTTGTACAAAGTAGAGGTGGATTGAAGATCTTGTCTGAAGATAGATTCAACTGAATTTTCCAAAATGCATGCAGGCTGTAAGAAGAGTTAAGCATAGCTGTGAGATTTTTGGCTTGAGCATATAGGTGACTCTGAGTAAAGGATATTGTAAGATGGAGAGGATTGGAGTTGGGATATGTTTTTAGGGAGAAGATTAGGAATTCATTGGTGGACATGTTAAGTATGAGATGGCTGTAAGAACACTTATAAGCTGTGTGACCTTGGATAATGTCACTGAACTTCCACATAACTTGGTTTTCTCATCTGTAAAAGAGTGAAATAATTGTTCCTACCTCATAGGCTTGTTATGAGGACCAAAGCATTTTTGTAGGTAAAACACAATAGTGATCAAAACGAAATATTCAATGTGTAAGTTTTGCCTCATTATTATTGTTAGATATAATTCCAACATATTTGGAACTCATTTAAGTATGCATTATTTAGAAACGATCTAACTCTCTTTTCCAAAATAGGAAACCAGTATTGTTTATTACACCTGGAAAATAATGAATTAATACTTCATTTTCACACTTATTGATGATATCATGTCTTTACTATAAACCACGTTCTTCTGTCAATGTCTCTTTCCAAGCTATCTATTCTTTACCGTTGATACCTTCCTTTATTTTTATGAATTGGCCCCAAATAGCATTTGGTGCCTTCTCTGTCCTTTTTGGTGTTGGCCAGTTACTAGTCATGACAGCTGGAAGGCAGGGGTTGGGCAGCACCTTTGTCATTTCCCAGTGTCTTACTGGATACAGCTAGTGAAAGCCATTATTGCAAAGATGAAATGAGCTAATGAATGTAAAGTGTTTGCAACAAGGATGAGCACGTATTTATGCTCAATAAATGTTAACTGCTGTCAGCATTATATTTACTTACCACTGGATGAGGGTCTGCTGGCCCCAGGATAGAAAAATTGTTTACCGACTCACCCCATTCTGGTGATCCGCACTCTAGGAAGACATCTATGCCAAAAACTACTTGTCTTAGCACAACTCTTCTCCATTCCAACCTGGAGACATTTCACAGCAGACAATTAACTTTATTTTAACTACTCTCTTCCATAAGTTGTGATATCTTCCTAGATCTAAAGTGGAAGTAAGTTCCATCAAAAGACCAAAGAAAGATATTCGGTTGCCTCAAAAAGTAGAAATAGTATACATGCAGAAGACCAGTTTCCTAGTGGATTTGAATATATACTAATGAAGATAATGCATACTAATTTTGAAAAAAGAAGCAGATAATGAAGATTGTCAACGGACCTTCTCATTGATTATTGGAGGACACGTTTGCATGATTCCTAAAGCAATTCACTAGCGTAACATCAAGTTTGTTTTACAATCCTTGTTGCATTATATTTGAACTTAGTGGAAATCCTTCCATCTTCTGTGATACAGCAACAGTTACATATACAAAATAGCAACACTTTTTATGAAATCTCTTTTTTTCTGACATGAATTTTGTGGAAATTTAAGAGGATTTGCAAAACTGCTGCTAGTCAGATGCCATTTTAGGCTGGAACATGTTACCTAATTTTTAAAATCAGGCCATTCTTGAAAAAGAGAAAAGCATAATGTTATTATTTAGAGAAAGTCCTTCTTACCAGTTGTAGGTCTTGATTTATCTGGGTCTGCCTTTTTAAAAAAATGGTTATATAAGTTTCTAAGGAAATAAATAAATGTTAAATGAAATGGTTCTCATCTACATACAGTATCAAATAAAATGGTATTTCAGGAAATGAAATCAGACTGATCAAATGACTTTTCAAGTAGATGATATGGGGCACTATAGTAGAGTGATAAGGACACAGATTCTACAGCCAGACTGCCTAGGTTTCAATTCAACTTTTGCCATTTAATGGGGGTGTATGGTTTTGGCCACAATGCTTTATCTCTATACATCAAGTTATTCATTTTTAAAATGGAAAATATAATAATAATACCTTCTTCATAGGATTGGTATAGAAATCTGTGTAAATAAATATAAGACTATATGTTGCTTTGTTTTTTACTTTTACATCGAAATATGTTCATACTCTGATTTTTCACAGAGGGTAAGGCTGTTTCCCAAAATGTTAATAAAAATATGGTCTAGTCAAGAAGGTTACGGCTTATTTTGATTGAATCCTTGCAATGTATCAGTGCAGAACGAAGTGGAATAGAGATTTGCAATTTATCTGTGAATTTAAACAGAGAAAAGAACAAATTTAAAGAGCTCAGAGCTGCAAGAGCAATTCAGCTCTGGATTGTCTGGATTGTCTATTCTTCCAAACTATTCTGGAAAAGCCTTCTCCCACTGTGGAGGCAGCAGCATACAACCGGGGAAAATCATGTCATAGAATGAGCTTGGAATTTTTAATTAATTTAAGAAATAATTTTAAGGGTTTTTTTTTTGTTGTTGTTGGAGACAGAGTCTCGCTCAGTCGCCCAGGTTGGAGTGCAGTGGCCAGATCTCAGCTCACTGCAAGCTCCACCTCTCGGGTTTACACCATTCTCCTGCCTCAGCCTCCGGAGTAGCTGGGACTACAGGCACCCGCCACCTCGCCCGGCTAATTTTTTATATTTTCTAGTAGAGACGGGGTTTCACTGTGTTAACCAGGATGGTCTCTATCTCCTGACCTCGTGATCTGCCTGCCTCGGCCTCCCAAAGTGCTGGGACTACAGGCACCCGCCACCACGCCCGGATAATTTTTTATATTTTCTAGTAGAGACAGGGTTTCACTGTGTTAACCAGGATGGTCTCTATCTCCTGACCTCGTGATCTGCCTGCCTCGGCCTCCCAAAGTGCTGGGATTACAGGCACGAGCCACTGCGCCTGGCCACCAAGCTGATTTTTGTATTTTTAGTAGAGATGGGGTTTTGCCATGTTGGACAGGCTGGTCTCGAACTCCTGGCCTGAAGTGATCCAACTGCCTTGGCCTCCCAAAGTACTGGGAGTACAGGCATGAGCCACCATACCTCGCCTCATCTTTTTTATTAAAAAAAAAATCTAGTAGTATAGACTCACATATTTTTGTTTTATTCAATGGAGCATAATCCACTAGTATTGTTATTTTTTTAGATGTTCAGTTTACCAGATTCACCCAATGGGAGCCCCTTCAGAGTGGCTTTGGGGTCACTTTTTCTTTTCATTTTTTCTTTTTAACTTATTATTTGTTTATTTTTTGAGACAGAGTCTCTCTCACTCTGTTACCAGAGCTGGAGTGCAGTGGCGAAGTCTCGGCTCACTGCAAGCT
>NW_012115311.1:4036609-4063765 GCF_000951035.1 Colobus angolensis palliatus | reverse complement strand
TAGAGACGGGGTTTCACCGTGTTAGCCAGGATGGTCTCGACCTCCTGACCTCGTGATCCGCCCGTCTCGGCCTCCCAAAGTGCTGGGATTACAGGTTTGAGCCACCGCGCCCGGCCAATTTTGAAAAGGTTTTAATACACAGATGTACCGCTTGTCTTCAGAAGTAACACACTTCCATATCTTTTATGAGTTATTTCTCATGTAGTGTTTAAATTCATTCATTTTTTTCCCAGGTACTTGACATTATATGGTGTCCACATTCGTGGTCTCTATAATTGGAATAGCTGGGTTCAAATCCTGTCTTTTCTATTACCCCATTCTATGAAAGTGGCCTTAGGAGAGTAACTTAACCATTCTGTGACTCAGATTCTTAGTTTGGCAAATTGACATATTTATAGTATTTTATTTATTTCATTGTTAAGAGGATTACATTTGGTAGTATTTATAAAACACCATATAAGAGTTCAATAAAGATACATTTTATTCCTTCTTCTCAGTGCAGGAAACTTGCTTTAAGAGCTTCTGAAAGGACAATATCCAGAGCACAATGTATAAGCCCAGTTGGTGTCATTTTCTTGTGAACATAAATTTTCTTTAAATAAAGAAAACCAGTAAAAGCAAAATAAAAGCTCTATTTATAAAAGGAACACTTAAATATTTCTCTATAACATATGATAAAGATATGAAGGTTAACTACTCACAGTGTTTCTAAAGCAATCATCAAATATTTGTCATTAAAGTCAACCCTGGTATCTGGCCTGATAATGTGTGTATTGCGTGTGTACCAACCCTGCTTCCCATGTTGAAATCTAAGTGTCCTCAATTGTTTTCTTCTTTCTGATCCAAAAGCAATGAAATTCCTCTGACAATTACACACACCATCAAAGAATGAAATCCTCTTCTTAGTATCCCAATTACGACACAGACTTCTCTGCTCCTTCCCTTAAAAAGATGTTCAAATTCTTGTTGACTTAATCATCACCCTGCTGGATTCTACCTCTTTGGAGAGTCAACAACTCATGCCAGTTTTCCCAACACATTCCTGGTTTTAGGGCTGACATTTCTGCTGGGTCCTGGGTAAATCAGGACAGTTGGGCCTCTTACATCTTTGTTGACAGCCTTGAAAATTGATTATACAAAATGGACTCACTTTTTTTCTCCTGCTCAACTAAAATAGAGTTGTAGGGACATAGTGAAAAGCACTGAAGTACAAATAGCTACTCCAGGAACTGTCATGCAAGCCCAGTCCAAAACCACAGTGGCCTGCTATGACTTTCAGGTTGCAAGTTTTACCTAGTAAATGCTGCCACTCACCAAACAGAACTCTTTACCTCCTGCCAGACACTACTGGCACCAATAAACTTTCTGTCAAAACAACTTAACTTACACAACCTTCTTCTCCCCCCCAGTAAAAAGTCAGCATTTTCCTTTGTTCTTCAGACACATCAGCAGCCACTCTGGTCTATGTGTGTGTATGTCCCGGATTGCAATTTTTATATATTATTACCAAATAAACCCTTTGCTTGGAGATTTAGCTCTTCATGTATTTACTTCATGTCGCCAGACCCCAAACTAAAATAGCTTCTTTTGCTTCTGAATTTCCATGTAATAGGCTTAGCTTTTTCTGTCCATTTGATATTTACTGAGTTCCTATTTTGTCATTGTTTTACCATCTCAATAGATGTTAATTTTTCAAGAAGGCAAGAAAATATGTATTAATTATTTTAAATGAACACTAAAGCCAGTAGCGCTAAATTCAAATCCTGCTAATTACACCAGCTTAAGAATTTTAATTAATTATCTTTACATTTAAAGTCTTTCATTTATAAAAGAATATCTACTGTAGCAACTATTATTCTCAGTCTACTAACTCAATTTAGCAAAAAAAGGTATTCAAAAACATGTGACCAAAATATTATATAGATCCAAATACATGACAATCTTAAATACAATCTGAAACTCTAGTTTTCTGTTAGTTAGAAAATAATTATTTTTGTCAACTGGAATATAAAATACATAGATAAAATTGAAAAGTATTCACTTATGATATTTAATTTATAAATTTACCTGTCAATAAATTTACAAATCATATAATACAAAATAATTAGAAATGCCACTTTCTTCTGGTCTCATATTTTGTGAAATAACTTGTTTCAAACTCTTCACATGCAATTTCAAAATAAGTTTCTTGGTTGTCATTGGACCCTTCATTTGAATCATTGAATAGCTTACAGAAAACCTTATTTTTATTTTTATTCATACTCTTGGAGATGTATTTTTGAACACATGATGCATTCTGTGTATGATGCTATCACTAATAGGTCCATCGTTATGCCTCAAGAATCCATCACATAGCATTGGGAGATTTTTTCTTTTATTCTTTTTATCCCATACTCTTAATCTCCACAAAGCAGGCAAACAAAAATATATTAGGCTTTTTAATTATGCAAGGCTAACATTTACAATGTTATCGAGCACTTAAATTATGAGCCATATTCCTGAGCCATATTCCTAGAAATAAGTACCACATCTGTATTGTATTTCTTGTCTTTTTGTTTCACTGATAACTCCTTTTCTTCTGGTTTTCTATTTGTTTGTTTATTTCTTTGTTTCTTGAGATGGAGACTTATTCTGTCACCCAACCTTTAGTGCAGGGGCATGATCATGTCTCACTGCAGCCTCAAACTGCTAGAATCAAGTGATCCTCCTGCCTCAGCCTCCCAAGTAGATAGGACCACAGGTACACACCACCACACCTGACTAATTCTTTCTTAAATTTTTGTAGAGATGGGGTGTACTTTGTCACCCAGGCTTGTCTCAAACTCTTGGGCTTAAGAAATCCTCCCACCTTGGCCTTACAAAGTATTGGGATTGCAAGCATCAGCCACCATGCCTGGCCTCTTTAACCTGGTGAGTTCTACAACATTCATGAGCTTCATTGGTTGAGATTATTTAAGATGAATTTTCATCTGCTAGATGTTACTTTTCACTGTTTTTCACCAAAATGAGGTTATTAAGAAAATCTCCAATTTCACTTGTCTTTGTTTTGTGCTGCCATAACAGAATACCTGATACTGAGTGACATATAAATAACAAAAATTTCTCACAGCTCTGGAGGCTGGGAAATCCAAGATTAAGATGCTAGAAGGTTACAACCTGGAGTTTCTGCTTCCAAGATGGTGACTTGAACCCTGAAACATTAATCCATTCAGGGCATAGCTTTCACCAGCTAAACACCTCCCAGGAGGTCCCACTTTCCAACCCTGTAGCACTGGGGATTACATTTTCAACACTTGAATTCTGGGGGCCATGTTCATAGCATAGCACCTCCATTGCATGATACAAAAAGCTACTTAAGAATTCTGACTGAAAGATTTATGATATATTTTCTGAGTTGTAATTTAGGAAATCAAATGGAAACAAAACAAAGATTTAGTTGGGTAACATGGAGTACTTAGTTGTGCTGGAAGTGATTAAATGCCAAGGTTGTGCTTTTTGGTGGTAGTTTTGAGTTATTCTGATTGCACCGGTTTTCATATTCATTTTGGAGAAAATATACAAAATACAGCAACAAGTAGTCCTGCTTCTTATGAAAAAAGAAAAGGGGAGAGAAAGGACGGGGAGACCCGGGTGAAGGAAAATACCTGCTCTGTATGTATCCTAGAATTAGTTACTCCTGCCTAGTAAGTCAAGGTCTCTGAAACTCTTTAAGAACATCACAGATAAAATATATTCTAATTTGTCAATGAGTTAATGCTTTTTTTTATTCTTTGGCCCTGTAACAGTGGTTCCAGATCAATGGTGTCACTTTTCAACAACAGGTCCCTTGAGTTAAGTTCAAGTTGGCTGTAATAAACGTTACCTCTGACGTGTCTTGTCATAGCCTGGTGCCATCAGTAAAGTACTTGTTGCTGAGATATAAATTTTTGACACAGCACAATACAATAAAGCACCTCAGCGACTCTAGAAAGAAAAATGCTCTATTGATGTTTCGTATGTGTTTCTTTTGAAGCATCTTTTCCTTTTATGAGAAAATGTAAATTTGGTTATATACATTAAAAGGCAGAATTTTCTGGTTCTGTTTGGAAGGAGGTGGAGTACATGTTTGAATAGCCAAAAGAGTTGATCTCCAAAAGGAGAAATTGTGTGTTTCTGGAGATGGATTTAATGTCATTATGCATAAGGATGTTACGATTGCTTTACCTGATGAAATGTTTTGACTCTCAGGAAAGCAGCTGATTTTCTAAAGGGTGCCAGTATGTGTTAAATAACTGAAAAAGTAGAATTGTCGAGATACCAGGGGTTTATTTCCATAAAGTCAATTGGTATGGACAAAGTCTGGTTTGTGGCACGTGTAGTAAACCTGTATGGTAGTGTTCTGTTCGCTAAATTTACCACCCCTTGGGTTTCTCATCTACAACTTGAGAGTAACAGCATCTAACAAAATTTTGATTATTTAAGTGAAACATTCTTATAAGATATACAGAAATGTATCCTGTCATAGCTATCTTACATTAAAATGTTTATGTCTCATTTAAACACATGATTTTTTTACTGTATCAAATTTTATTTCAAGGTTTTCAAATGATTTGCAGTAAAACTAGCTTCAAAGACTTATATAATGAAATCCCTACTTGTGGATAAAAGCTTGTTTTTTTCAGATGAGATACCTGCTATGGTAGTACTATTTAATTCTTATTCATGACAAAAATAAAAGGAAGCATAAGATTTATATTCAAGGATTTACAGTAGGCAAAGATTTATAAACATGTTTTAAATCAATTATATGAGGGAAGAGAACGGGTGATTAAACCTAGCAATGGTTTATACAGAGATCAAGGCCATAAAGGCTGTGAAATGAAGGGAAGTTATATATACCCACTTTATGGAGCCCTCCAATTTCTCAGGTAGAAAGCATATGTGCTTCATTAGGTTACAGACTGAAGTAAGAAAAGATTAGGCTACATTGCTAGCCCTGAGGACTAAAAGTAACAAACCTCTACAGCTCCAAATATAACAGTCCATGTAAATGTGACATTAGTATCTAGCATACCAGCTGTGTGGTGCAATCACTCAGCTATTAATGACTTCGCATGGGGCATGTAACTTGCGCTCTGTACCAAATTCCAGAACCCCTTTCTTCTGTTTCAATAATTTTCAGTGCCTCTTCCCAATGTGACCTAAAACTTCTTTCTTTCTCAGGTCTGAGCTGTCTTTTCATAGATAACATTAAAATATGGAAACTGATGCTATTAAAATGCTTTTAATATTGAGAATTTGCTAAAGTGTCAAATATAATGCTTTCAATTGTCTTCACTGAAATTGCAATATTTGAGGAGTTCTTTGGAAATACACATACACACACACACATACACACACATTAGTCAAGCAAAGTAATTTCTAATAGAAAGTTACTGAATCGGACTGCAAAATAAAGATACAAAAATCTGTTTATTTTTACATTAAATGTTAAGATGTTCTTGAAAGTGGAAACTGTTAAAAAAAAAAACATTGTAAATTATAACTGATATCAAGAAAAATTACTATTTAATCACTTAGCACAAATTAAACCCCACAAGGCAGAAAAATAACTAATGATCAAGAGTAAATCAGTTCAGTTTTAAGAACTAACATTTATTGATTTTATAACTAAGTAATTTTATTTTAAAATGTTTAGCATTGTTTATAGATACAGTATTTGGGGACACTATTTTGCACTGTTTATAAACAGCCACATTTTTGTATACCTGGCTCTCTTTTAAGATAGTTCTTGAGTAATAGGTCTCAATTTTCTAATTTCAGAAGTTCAATCCATGCCATTATCATTGAGGTCAATTGCTTATTAATTTTCAGAGTTAAACATAAGAAAATATTAGTGGCCAAGTAAATGTTTCTTATTGTGAACCAACACTGAAAGAAAGTAGTGGAAACGCCTGGTATGATAATTAACTCAATGGACATATATAGGTGATGCTGTGGAGAAAAGACATGAATTTACATCTTTATGTCCCAACACCATTTTTCCATACTGGCATAAAAAAAGTGATGGACATTACTAAGATTATTAAGTTAGAATAATCTATCAGCTAGAAACAGCTTTATAATATTAACCTCATCTCTAGATTTTACAGGAAAGAAACTGAGAAGAAATCACTCATTCAGGATTATATTATTAAACTTGTTGACCCAGACAACATTGCTCTAACTGGAAAAAAAAAAAAAAAAGCAGCTAGCAAATGTTGAATGGAAGGACATACGTGAACAAAAGTAGCAACAAATAAGCTAAGTTGGTGAGTTTTTGTTGGGGAATACTAGATCAAAAAATACAAAAGAAAAAGTTGGAAGTTGCTGAGATACAGAGAACCATTCTGCAGCCAGGGTGGATTAAAATGACCCCCTTAATAAGATCGTATTTTAAATAAGAATCAGAAAAATGAAAGGAGTGTAGTATGCTCCCTGGGATAATTATAATTGCTCCCTGCCTGTCTACTTCCGCTGCCACTACAAATAGCTTTTAGAAATACTCTAAGAGAGAAACATTGGCTTTATAGAATAATATGTGCAACTAACAAACAATTCAGTGATACTAATTTGCCTATTTACAAAATTACATTTTCCTTATTCAATTTGTTGTTTTTCATTTATGACAAACATGATCTATCATTTTTGAATCAGCATGGTGACTCATAAGTACATGAGGTTCTCCTGTAGGAGACATGTCTATTAACTTCCGTAGTTTTCCCTTTAAGAAAATACTAGGTTGATCCTTCTGTGCCATGTCCAGACTTTTACTGTTTTCTAAAATTATTTCACTACTTGTTTTCCTTGTTTAAAATAGCCCCCTTTGACATGAAAAGTATCAAAACAACAAAATACAGCAAATCAGCATTTTTCTACATGCATTTTTCAACATACATTTTTGTTCCTTCTTAGAAGTCTGGTAATTATAAAGCTTTCTTCTGAAATCTAGATTTCCATTCCAGTGAAAGTCTATGACATCATCTATAGTGGCATAGACTTTCTGGATTGTCTCTTAGCCAGGATAAAGCACATGAGCTGGGTAAAGCAATTTAGATGTCATAGGATAAAGAACAGAACAGAATATTTGGTGAGCAGAGAAAAAATATATCCGGAGAAATAGAAAAGGACAGAGGGTACAATGGGAATGAGGAATGGGAATGATGAATAAATGGGATAATGAGCAAAAAAGTGGTTAATATCTTCATTAACCAAACCTCTTTATCTGAAATGGTAGGTACATCATTCTCCACTCACTCCCACTCTTGCATTTACTGCAAGTAACCAAATGTTCCCTTTTAATAGTAGGAATTTCAACCTCCAGTAAATAATTTTTGCATTCTGGACACAGGTCTGGAAAATAAAATTGCTATATGGTGGTAAAGAAGAATTCCTACTTAGCAGAGTTTCAGCAAGACTCGAGTTTTATTGTAGAGTGGGATGCCATTCGGTCCATTTATTTTACTGTATTCTCTGGATTATTGCTATGTATTTGATTGTGCCAGTGAAAACCAAGAACATGGTTACTGAGCTTAGAAAGTATATCTAATAGTCACTTTTTAAAAGCAAATTCTGTCTTTAGACTTAGTGTTTAAAAGAAAATCAAGGGCTGAGTTCAACAACTTTTCTTTTTACCTTCTCAATTTGTCTTTTTCTTACAAATAAAGTCACTCTTCCCCCTTTCAAGCTCTAGAAACTAACCCAAACCCACCAGTATCAACATAGAGAAGAGTAGGTAACCCCTGACCCAAGTTGGGAAACTCATTCCCTGTAATTTATAGGTAATAAAATTGATCTTCTCCTTGTCCTTTGAAGCTTCCAGGCTCAGATTATTTACACTTAAAGCTGCAGATAGCCCTATTTTCTACTTTACAGAGAAAACACTGGACTCTTTAGTAGAAGAAATGGTCTCCATAATCAGCGAAGAGACTGGAAACAGCATACAAAGAAGAAGAGATGGAGAGAGATGCACAGAGGTAGAGATGTATGATAGAGATCAAGATGAAGAATAAGAGAGAACTGGAGACAGGAACTGAGTTCCTCGAGCCGGCTGAGCCTGAGACCCGTTCCACATCTGCCCTTTCTCCGGGGGGTGATTCAATGCATTGCCCTTATGTTGGTTGATATATTTCTATTTTGTCCTCTGTTAAACCATTGTGAGTTAGGTCTCACCACTTGAAAGAAATAGGGTGCTGATTAACCAAGGAACAAAAAGGGAATAGAAGGCATATGAGGACTCTAAAGCCCATTAGTCTATCAGTTCTACTGTCACTTCTAGTACTTTTTGGCATGAGATGTTGGAGGAGTTACTTATTCTGTCTCAGTGTCAGTCCGTTTATTGGCAAAATGGGGATAAACTTTTTCTCATATATTTTCTAAGAAAATCAACAAAATTTGCAGGAGGGAAGGAATATCTGGTTGTTCTGAACTAAACTGTAAAGCCTACCTCAACCCATTATGACATGAAACTGAGCTCGAAATGAAGAAGGAGCTGTGGAGGACAAAGAAAGAAAGAATTGATTACTAAGATGCTACTGGCCACCTTGGTGAGAATGCTTCATGGTTTGGTACAATTAGGCTTTTGAAGGACAGATATTCTTTGCAATAGAAAGCCCTCCCATACAGAATAACTATCCACACTATCTCTTGCAGAACTGAAGTCCAGTTTACCCCCAAATAATTTCATTCTTTTCTTTTCATAATCCTGCCCATCTTTTAAAATCAACAAACCTACAATATGTTTTTTTCTCAATAATTTTTATTTTTTGGATTTTTTGAAGCTCTTTATCTCTTTTAAGAAAATGAGGCTTTGAGACCCACTTTTATGACTCTTAAGAAAGCCTGGCTTTTTCATTCGTTTCCTTTTGTAGTCTGATCCACACCATTTAGTGGCATTTAATATAGACTATAAAATGACTAACAGTTTGTATTAGGTTGTTGTTGTTACTAACAGTTTGTATTAGGTTCAATATCTAAAGCGAATAAAATGGATAGGTGTTTGTGGTATGTTTCTAGATGTATGCAATAAATGAAATATTAGTCTGTTTTATGAACCTAGAGTAAATGACAGCTGTGACACTTAGGAATGGCATCTCACTTACAATATTTATCTAATTGTTAATGGTTTAATAACTGCAATAAAACAGAACTGCGATAAACAGCAGCTTTTGCCTCAGCTTGACTCTCCTTCCTGTTTATGTGCTCTAACACTTTCGAGAAGAGGTGATTGTTTTTCTTTTTCAATCTGATTGTGTGAAAACGGCACAGAACAGTGGCAAGGAAAGGGTGGGAAAAGGTTTCTAACAGGTATTCCTCTCATCAGATTCCCTATTCTGGATTTAATGTTCTTCATCTTTTCAGTCTCCCTTCTAGCCCCCTCGATATGTCCTAAAGTACAATATCAACAGGTAAAAGATAAAATGTGATTAAATGAGGAAGCATGCTTATATGATCCTAAGGTTACATTTCTAAAATGAGTCATTCTGGATGAATTATCTCACACCATATTACTTTCTCAAATGCAGTTTGTTTGTGAAACCCTTATATAAGAAGTTAATCAAGAAAACAGAAAACTTCTAAAAACAAGATAGGTAGAATTTCGATGAATAAGAAATTGTCTACACTGGGTAACAGCAAATGAATTTTCTATACTCTGCAGTGAGTTACTTGTTTAACAGTCTACAGACTAAAGCAAGTTGCCATAGGCAGCAAGTATACCCCCCAAAATCACCATAAATGTTGAAATAAGCGATCAAAGTTTATCCAGTAGCTGAAACTGGAAATCCATCCAAACCAGTGTGGACTTGTCATTTTCCCTAAAGACCAATTCTATGTTGTTAATCCTTCTAGAATATATTTCTATTGCTACTATTGGTACTTTAGCTATTGCTATAACTACTTAAGGTATCTTAGTGTTAAGTTTCTTGTCTGCAGACGGTGTTATGTCCTAGTTTTCTTCTTACTACAAAGCAATGAATACATAGAAAAACTTAAATATAGCACCAGAAGGAAAAAAATACATGGCTCTAAGTTTGATGAGGAAACTAAGAGTTACATGTCACTAAGTTACAACGCTTTTTAGTGATAAAATTTCTGTCTCTTAACATCTAATCATGCGCTTATCCTCAGTAATTGTTGATAAGTGATGCTAATCCTACTAGTCTTTGTATCTGGAAAACATAAATAAATCTTGATATGATTTGGTTGTGTCCCCACCCAAATCTCAACTTGAATTGTAGCTCCCATAATTCCTGTGTGTCACAGGAGGGACCCGGTGGGAAGTAATTGAATCACAACGGCGGGTCTTTCCTGTACCATTCTCATGATAGTGAATGAGTCTCACAAGATCTGGTGGTTTTATAAAGGGGAGTTCCCCTACTCAAGCTCTCTCTTGCCTGCCACCATGTAAGACATCCTTTTGTTCTTCCTTCGTCCTCTACCATGATTGTGAGGCCTCCTAAGCCATGTGGAACTGTGAGTCCATTAAAATTCTTTCCTTTATAAATAACTCAGTCTTGGGTATGTCTGTATTAGCAGCATGAGAACAGACTAATACACTCACTCTCCTCTGAAGTCCTGAATAATTGAGACAGTCAGATATATGCAAACTCACTTCTCAGGTCAAGAATATCAAGAAAAGTCATTGTACAGGAAAAAGAAGACTTTTTTTTGCATATTAGGGACATGTGAGTCACACTTTTGGAAGTACTCTCTGAGCACAGGAGCTTTATCCCTTTCCTGTACAGGGCCAGGCTCCCATCTGGGATGCTTCTGGGATTTATTGATGTTTCCTATTTCCCATCCATCATACACACATTACTTTAAACCCAAGAATAGTTCTGAGGAGAGATACTGTCATTCTCACTTTACAGACAGTTCAGACGACTGAGGCTCAGAGTTCCAGAATCAGCTTGAAGCCACAGAGCAGCCCAGTGGAAGCTCTCAGTGCTCCGTGCAGATTTTCTAATTCTGAAGCTTCTGCTTGTCCATCTCTCTGGGCTACTTCCACACAAAGAGTGGACCTCAGTCCTGACTGCACATCTGAATCACTTGCTGAGCTTAACATAGTAAGAAGAAAAAAGTTACTTCTGACAAGTCCCCACCTACAACCAATTCAATGGGAAGCTTGGTTGCTGGAGTCTGAGCACAAAACCTCAGTAGGTGATGCCAGTGTGCACCCAGGTTTGCAAATCTTTGCTCTAGAAGATAATCAGCAGAAGCATTTGCTAGGGAAAGGGAAAGAACCTGAGCGCCATTCTTCATTGCCATAGAAGTGTTTGGGTGGCCACCTGATTTATCAGCCAAACCAGGACACAGGAGAGAGTGTAATGGGGGTGGTTCTAATAACAAAGCAGGGACAACAAACATAATCTAAATCTGTTCTGGACCAACGAATCAGTATTTTTGCCCTCTGTGTGACTCAAACCAAATTGTGGTTTCGATTTTTTTTTTTTTTTTTTTTTTGAGACGGAGTCTCGCTCTGTCGCCCAGGCTGGAGTGCAGTGGCCGGATCTCAGCTCACTGCAAGCTCCGCCCCCCGGGTTTACACCATTCTCCTGCCTCAGCCTCCCAAGTAGCTGGGACTACAGGCGCCCGCCACCTCGCCCAGCTATCGATTTTTAATTCTAACAGTAAGGACTACTTTATTTAACTCTATATCTCCACTAGGCCTCCTGTGGAGTGTTACACAAAGGATACATAGAGAATTTGTATGATGGGTCCACTCAAGGTTGTTTTTCCTTTTCTGTTTTACAGACTATGGTTCATTTTTTCACTTAAAATAATTGCTATAGTTCTATAAGGTGGATAAAAGAAAAGTGGTTATTTTTTAAAAACAGAAACCAAAAGCTTAAATAAGCTTTTCATTGTGAAACAGCTTTCTGGGCTGGTGATAGCCACATGCTCAGCCTAACTTTGCTTTGTTCAGTAGTATACATCATTTACCCTGTGAATTTTCAAATTTTCTTTCTTCCTAGTTTATAGATCTGAATTTTCAGCTGAGATAAATAGACCTATGAACCCTTCTTTATATATTTTAATAGTCACCTAATTACATTTACACTCAAAAAAGAGATGAGTGGTTTGGTATAAATAACAATTCTAGGCAAAGTAAATAGGAAATAAGGAGATAAATTTTTATTGGATAACGGCTTAGTTCTTGTCATATAAACCAATGGTCCTTGTCTGATCTCCAGTCTCTAAATAACAATTCAAAAGCAACACACACAGCAGTAATCGGACCAGTATAATTGTCTTGAGATTATCTAATTCACTGTAAGTAAGCTTCATAACATAAGATTTACAGCAAACTATTTATTCTGAATAAAAACATTAGAACATTTAAATGGCCAAGACTTATTGTGCACTTAAGTAAATTTAAAAGAAATCCTGGTGTATTCATTCAGTTGAGTCTTTTTAAATCTCCCAGCTTATAGTTTATACCACTAAATTGACATAGAAACAAATGAGCTTTTCTTATATACCATAGATTACAGAGAACTTCCTGAATATATAGCTTTATAAAAAGTGTTGAAAGACACATTTAAGTATCTTTCCAATCGTAAAAGCTAATTAACTCAATCGAAAACATAATTCTATACAAAGTAATGCTATGAAAAATGTATGTCTTTTAGCACATTCCACAAGTTTCTACCCAGGTTTATTAAGCAGTAAAATAACAACAACCTTTTTCTAGGTAATTATTTTACGTAGTTTTATTGTACTAGATTATTCAAGACACTAACTAATAGAAACATATTAGAGAAGTATTATATGACAAATAAAAAATGCTTATTTTCATGTACATCCTAAATTAAGAGCAGAAGCAGAACTAATAAAAAAATCTAGTCTTCTGCTGATTTCTTTTCTTATCTATCTTTTCTTTTCCTTGATCATCATCAGTTTCTGAAGGTTTAGTCCTCAATGTCTTCACTCCTTGGAGAATAGCATGCTTCATCTCTCACCAACAAGCAGATGGTTCCCAAATCTGTGTTTCAACTCCTCTTTCTGCCACAGTCTCTCCCTTGTTCTGTAATTTCATATTCCCAAATGAAACTCTCACTGAGTTGTCCCTCCACAAACAATGAACCTACAAGTGAATCCATCACAAAAGTTAAAGATAAATGCAAAGGGAGTTGGTGATCGTGGTCAATATTTTACTTGATGCCCAATTTTCCTTTGTAGAATTAGCAAACTTGGTCAATCAGCATCTGTTTTATCCTCATTATTTTGCACAGACTTCTTAACCTCACAGCCTCAATTTTCATCCCCCGAGCCATGTTTTCTTTTCTACAAATATACCCCTAAAACATGCCTTTGGACCACAGGAATATTCTAAGCGCTCCTCTGTCATGGCAGCTTTGAATTACCTGATTATGGTAGTGGCACCTTCGCTGCAGTTATTGCCTTCTGGTTCTCTGCTGGAAAAATTGCTGTCTCCTATGAATACAAAAACATGCCTTTCCCTGCCCCAGTTTCAGAATTTAATTTCCCACTGATCACCAAAAAAGAAGTAAGACATTGTTTACACTTAGAAATTTGCATTTGAATCATGGAAATGATAATCAACATATTTTTTCTTTGCCCTAATGCTATTTAATATGAAAAGCTATGAGGTTTTTTTTCCCCCTTTAAAGATATAAGGGTTCCCTTATTCCAGTGGATGTAGATCTCATTTTAAACCAGGTTTTACTTTTATTCTAAGTGATTTAGTAAAAAGAAAGAAATTTAGGCTTACCCATATCCTAGTGGGGATAAAAACATAAAATGGAAAGCAGAGTTATGCAATCACCAACTAGGAAAAGAAAAAAATAGAAGTTTTAAAAGATTATTCAATTTTAAGGTATAATAGATAGCCTAGTGTGCTGTTATTAAGGCACAGAAAGGAGTCCACAAAGATAAAATGTAAGGTACACTAGTGAATACTCCATGTGCCAGTAATGTCTGTTACCATGTGGGCATCAAACGGTTGAAATCTCTTTTTATTATGACATCCTGGAAGCTATACTTCTTCTCCAAAACTAAGTCAGTTTATGTACGTCATCCCCATTGCCAAAAAAAAAAAAAAAAAGCAAGGGCATTCCCAGGCAATAGACTGTGGCAGCAAGGAATTTGCAGATGAAAGAGAGTGAAACTTCTGTGTTTTTAGAAATACATTGATTTGTCCAGTATTGAATGAAGAACTTGGACGGCCAGAGCTATACACATCATTGATGAAGACTTTCATAAGACAGTTATCTGTGTGACTGTTTGTATCCTTTACCAGACTGCACATTCTTTTGAGGTCATTTTTGTTCACCATAATGTGTATCCCAAGAGATAACTATAGTGACTGGTACATAGCAGGCATTAAATTAACAATTCCAAAGAGATACTGATAATTTTCTACAAATAAAGTAAAAATCCTGATAAGAATGAAGAGCAAATCCTGGTATGGATGATACCGAAGGTGACTAATAGACAATATAGAAGCAAACTACAGAGAAAGAAAATAAGAAGAGCAAACTCTTATAACACTTACTACATGCCCTGTGAAATTATAAATGTAAACATATCCAAATCTATCAAAAATCTCTGTTATAAGCACTATTACATTAGATCAGAGACTTCAGGCACAGTGACTGGTCTGAGGTCATACAACATGCAAGTGTCAGAGCTGGAATTTTAATCCAGAAAGGCTGGCTTCAGGAAGTTTTCACTACACTGCTGTCAACAAAAATAATAATCTCAAAAGGATAAGAACAGTCTGTTCTCCTAATAGGGGAGGTGTTGAAAAACCATCTGTGTGGTGAGGAAAAATCGGAAGTAAGAGTGATTATGTGTAGTTTTTGAAGCTTTGTATATGCATGTCCATATACTCGTTGCATGGATATTATTTATTTATGTATTTATTTATTTATTTTTTATTTTTTATTTTTTGAGACAGGCTCTGGCTCTGTTACCCAGGCTGGAGTTGCAGTGGCACGATCTTGGCTCCTGGGCTCAAGCAATCCTTCCACCTCAGTCTCCTGAGTAGCTGGGGCCACAGGTGCATCCCACCATGCCCGGCCAATGTTTCGTATTCTTTGTTTCACCGTGTTGCCCATTCTCATGTACATAGCATTTCTATGCAGGTGTGTGTATAAAGGCTTCAGTTCACTACTTATGTACTGGTTTGGGGTAGTTTCTTACACATTGTGGATTTAAGAGTTCTCTACTGATCCTTTAAATTATCTTTACAAAAGAAAAATAAATGAACTGGATAGACCTTGCTTGCAACCGCCATCAAGCTGTGGTGCTCCTAGTGTCAAGATGCTGTAATCAACTCCATTGTAGAATGTTTCCCAAAGTGATTTTCCTAAAATTCTAGTTCTGTGGGACAATATGAGGTGCCACAAGGAAAATAAGTTTATAGAAACAAGTCTGGAAAATTTTAAGTTAAACAAAATTAACCCAGTTGCATTATGTCAGGGCTTCACACTATACTTAACACATAAATGTGTGTTGTTAACCTCCAAAGACCACCTGTTCTACTGCAGAAATCACAAGACCATGGTTTTTCATAGAACAAACTGAGAAAAACTGCCTTGGAGATTGTATTTTTCCTATTTGGTTGTTTTACACATTATAAGTAGGCCAGACTGTGTTTTGAAAACTTGGCCATCAACTTGCCATCTACATTGAAGAACCACTAAAAGTGTTATATGAGGAATACTTAATCTGTTACATTTACTATTTGAGTACAACTTTCAGGAAAATAGACTCACCCAATGTTTTATGCAATGTTTTGCCATGGTCATAAAATATGTAACATAAATCTTAGCAACTATTTAATTTTTGTTTAGTTTACAAACTTCCACTCACTGGCCCTCCCTAACAGATTCTGTGGACTTGATAGCAAACATGTTTTCTTTTTAAATTTGTTTAAACTGCAGCTAAAAAAAACAAGCTTTCAAACAACATTGAATATAATGCAACTCTAGGTTGCTATCACCCTGCTTCACTCACTCAAAACTGATCATGGAAATTGATCCAGTAAGCTTAGCTCTGTCCCACAAGTAACTTACTTTTTGGTGGGAAGGGCAGTCATATGGACAACTCAGTATGCTATTAACAGAGATGAAGCTGAAGTACCAAGAGACCACTATTGTGGCAAATTATGACTCTGTATAAAAGTGGGTTTCACATAGAATGTGCTATTTGAGTTGGTTCTTGAAAAGTAAAAATGTTGCAGCTATATAAGTATTCTATGCAGAGTAATCAACATAAAAAAAGTATAATGAATCATCATAATAATGAAAGTAAATGGAGCACCCCTATATGCAAGGTACCCAAGTCAGTTTCTTAATTGAGCTCTCATGTCAGTCATCTGTCACTACTTTAAAGATCAAGATAAAGGTTTAGAAATTTTGGAAACATGCCCAGGTCCCAGGCACACCAGATCCCAGTCTTCTCTTGTGACCTGAGAGCATAGTCAGCTCCAGCAGCGGTAACCCATCTCATAACACAGTAACATAGACAAAGGATGATAATGACAAGTATTAATTATGAAGCACACACTTTGGGTCAGTCACTATTCTAAACTTCTCATCCACCTTATGTACTTTGTTCCTCACAACTTTCTGACAAAGAGAGTAGGTGATCATGCCCATTTATCAGATGGGGAATTTTTTTTTTTCCTTAGAAGGAGAAAATTTGTTAAGAGAGATTAAATAACTTGTTCAAAGTCACAAGACACAAAAATGACAGAATCAAGGCAATTTGACATGACAGCCTACACTGTTAGCTACCATGTTTTATGGCCCACTAGCATAATTATGTGGTACATTTGGAGATTAGGAAGTTTTTTTCTATCAGGAAAAAAGTTATTTTAAAAGCTTAAAAGTTTGGGCCCGTATTACCAGAATGAAAATGACTATAGAAGGCAGCAATTTCTTTTTCTTTCAGATATCATTTCTTTTAAGTTAATATTTTAAAAAACCTCACTATTCAGCAAATCTAGGCGACAAATATCTTCTGTGACATGCGATGGCCAACATGGCAGACAAAGACCAGCACAGAAACTGCTCTGGGGAGAATGGACACAGCGTTGACCCAGAGGTAGCAGAAATGAAGAGGCACCACAGGACACATACACACCAGGATATGATGAGATTGTGAAATGAAAAGCAGGAAAATAAATCAAGCAAATAGCACACTAAATGTATGCAACGATATTGATGAAAACTCTTAAACAAAATATCAAGTAACATAATCCAAATACCGTACTAATCATACAATGATCAATTATTGTATGTTAGCTTCCTAGGACTGCTATAACAAATATCAGAAACTGAGTGGCTTAATCAACAGAAATTTATGGTCTTACAGCTTTAGAGGTTAGAAGCTTGAGATCAAGTGTGGCAAAGGTGGGTTCCTTCTGAAGCTCTCATGGAGAATCTATTGCATGCCTCTGTCCTAGCTTCTGGCGGGTTGCTGACAATCTGTGACCTCCTGCGGCTGGTCAATGCATGACTCCAATCTCTGACTTCGCATTCACTTGCTGCTCTCCCTTTGGTAATGTCTGTGTTCAAATTTCCCCTTTTTATGAGGACACCAGTCGCATGGGATTAGGGGTTCACCCTACTTACTGTATGACCGTATTCTAACTAATTATATGTGAAATGACCCTATTTCCAAATTATGTCACAGTCAGAGGTACTGGAGGTTAGGACATCAACATAGGAAGTTGGAGGGACAAAATTTAACTTATAAAATAGGGTTTATTCTAGTATTGTATGAATTGTTTAATATTAGAAAACCTAATAAACTAATTCACTATATTAATAGACCTATGAATTCAAAAACATTTGAAAAAATTCAGTACTCATACTTCAAAAAAAGTAACACCTAAACATGATAAAAACATACCAGAGTCACCCCAAGATCTAGAATTATGTTTTTAAGAGAAACATTAGGTGCATTTACACTTAAATAAGCAACAAGATCAGAATCCTCATTATTTCATCTTTTATAGATATTGATAACGGTGCTACCTGGCAGAAGAAAAATTTAAGAGTATAGAGAATTTTAAAAAAGCAAAATGTTGTTTGTATAGGATATGGTCATTGTACAAGGAAGAGTCAAGAAAATCACTTAAAAGAACTATTTCAAAAAAGAGAATTGACTTAGTAAGGTATGTAATTGATGTACAGAAATAAGCAGCATTCATGTATAAAGTAACATCTGAGTAGAAGATATGACGGAAGAGGAAACTCATTTTAAACATTAATGAAAAAGATAGAGTAGGAATAAACTGAAAAGAAATTACCAAAACCCATAGGAAGAAAATTGTGAGATACAAAAGAGGAAAAATTGAGAAGCTATGTAACCAATTCTGGGGGAATACGCATAGAGAGACTCTGAAACACTGCACAATAAACTCCAGGAACACATAAGGACCAAGAGCAGTTGTCACATGTGTTTGGGTTGGGGGCAATGTAAGGACTGGACCCTTGGGGTCAAGGATGGGAGAAAGAGTTTCATTATTTCTCTTTTTGTACCTTTTGATCTTTGAATCCCTTAGTGAACTACCTATTCTAAACTTAAGTCACAAAATAAGTGCTATAGATGGAAGGTTTATGTGCCCCCAAAACTTGTATGAGGAGGTGGGAACTTTTGGGAGGTGATTAAGTCATGATGAGATTGGTGACCTTAAAAAAGAGACCTGAGAGAACTCCCTCCCTCTTTTCTAATTTGTGAGGTTATAGCAAGAAGATAGCTGTCTATGAGCTACGAAGTGGGTCTTCACTAGACACCAAATCTGGCAGCACCTTGCTTTCGGACTTCCCAGCCTCTGGAACTGTGAGAAATAAATTTCTGTTGTTTATAAGATACCCAGTCTATGGTTCTGTTACATCAGCCCAAATGAACCAAGAGACCACATGTTTAACCAAATCCTGAGCATCATTTTAACTCATAGAACAAAATGTTCAAAACACATATTATTTAACAAATTCCCCAAATTCATTGCCAAGCTTAAATTCTTTAATATGCATATAATATAATAAATATTTCAGGTGATGTAAATCATATTTTGTAATGAGTAAACAACAGATAAATCATTCATAGTAACTTTTGCAGGCATTCAGGCTTGTGAGTAAATCTCAGTGCTGCAAAACAAATGCAAACTCACATCTCATCATGAGATAAAGACAAATGAGGACTTTAGAAGATTAACTTTCAAAACCCTGCTTTATAAACATTATTTTTAAAAAAGCCTTTTGAGGGAGTTCAGCAGGGACTTGTGGACATGCCTGTCTTTACTGTCATAGATTACAAGACATATTTGAGTAAAAGTTAGAAGTTACAAGATATTCTAATTTCTTTAGGAATGAAAATTTCATGATCAGACATCAGGGAAATGCAGTAAAAGTGAAGCATTTTGTTTTTGACTGGAGTTTGCACAGAAATAATGACATGACTCCCACTAGGGAACAACAAAGCAAGACCAAGTTCTGAAGATTGGACTCACTGCAATTCTCCTGGTACCCAGGGAAGGAAGCAGGTATTAGGGGATCTTCAGGGGCGCTTGATATGTGAGTTGCAATCTGGTCATGCAAGTTTAAAGAGCTTGAGTGGTAGCATGCTCGAGGAAGGAGCTGTAGGCCACTTAAAGCCTAAACAGCCATCTTTCCTCAATCGGTTTTAAAGCAACAGACCGTGTTGCTTTCTCAGGAATAAGCTTTTCATCAACTTAAGTGACTGCCATAAAATGAGGTTGGTTCATTATTAGGTCTAGGAAACACATTTATTCCTTTAAAAATGTACCTTCTAGGTGAAATTAGCATCACATGAAAAACTCATGTTAGTCCAGGATTAAGATAACAATGAGATAGTTACACTTCTTTTTCTCTAATTAACTGAAGACCCTGCTCAATTTTGTACACAATTAAAACTAAATCTATGGCATGTAGATATATTGTGACTACCAAATTAGAGGAACATAAGTGTGTTTGTTTGTTTGTTTGTTTGTTTATTTATTGACACAGAGTCCCACTCTGTCACCCAGGCTGGAGTGCAATGGCAAGATCTTGGCTCACTGCACCTCCGCCTCCCGAGTTCAAGAGATTCTTCTGCCCACCTCAGCCTCCCAAAGTGCTGACATTACAGGCGTAGGCCACCACACCTAGCCAAATATATGTTCTAAGAGCCACATAGTGCATAATTTTGAAAATCCAAAACGTTAGACTTTTTAAAAATTGCCATATTCAAATCATTCCTCATATTTATTTGTTAGAAAATTCTATAATGTCTAATAAACTGTAGAATAGTATCTACTTCAGCAACAAACAATGTAACAGTTGGTAGCATGGACCCTTCAGTCAGACAGCTTTGGTTTAAACCCCTGCTCTGTCACCTACTAGGTGTGTAACCTGCAGCAAGATGTTAGAGAGATGTAATTTAACACAGAAAATCAGGCAGTTGAGCATAAGGACTGTAATTGAAATGTTTCTGTTCAAATCTAGATTCCCCTCCTTACTAGATGAATGTTTCTTGGCAATTTGCTTAACCTTTGCATGACTAGGTTTCCTCATCTGTGAAAGCATCTGCCCCAAAATAAAAACACTTCTGAGCCATCCATCTGATTAACTTCTAAATCACGTTTTCTTTTCCTGTTTTTTTCTTTCCTTTGCCTAAAGTAATTATTTACTACAGGCCAGAGAAAGTTCAAAACATAATTTACATTTATGGGAAAAACTCATTAAAATTATAAATTCATCCATGATGAGGACACTCAGTCTGAGTGAGACTGCAAAATGAAATTGAAAATAAAGTTAATTTGTAAATGTAGACAGGAAAATTGGGAAATTATGACTTCAAAATTATTGTATTTGATATTTTAGTTTATATGCTGATAAAAATGTTTTCTTCAAAAAACTGTCAACTTCGGGAATAGCTTTAACAATTCATAGTTAGTATTTTTGGCTGTCTAAATCATCTCCTTGTGAAATGTAAGGAGTGCAAACTGATTTCTACCAAATAATCAGTAATTTTTGTCATCTAAGTTGTTTATTGCAAAACTATTTAAAAGAAAATGCAGAGAACTTGAGAAATAAGATTTCAACATTACAAGGAATTCTTCAAAAACTCATGTCAGGACAACTTAATTTGACTTTTGAGTTACTTAATCCAAGTGTGAATAATTTTCCCTGAAATAATTTTTAGTTCTTTATTATTGTGTAAATGAGAAGTGTATAAGAAGGTAACATAAATTTTAAAAATTTGATTGATTGATTTCAGGCAAATTTTATTTCAGCAATATACACAGGCAGTACTCATTTTGCAATGTTATGTGGAACTGTAAAAATATCTTTGTATGCTAACACCCTGCAAAGCACTCTTAATAATCATTAATATCACCTGACCTTTAAAAATTGTTGTCAATACATTAAAAACTCTCTTATTGTCATTATAAATGCAGAGGGAAATAAAAATAAAAAGTTATTTTTTAATAAATTATAATCTAAAACTTTAGTAATATAAATTACTAAAGTTATATTACTAAATTAGAGACTAAAGAGAATTAAAGTGTTTCATTTATTTACAAAAACTTACCAGGAAAGCCTGCTTCTGGGAACATAAAGGAGACATACTTTTCTCTATTTTTTCCATTCAGAACAACTACAACCCATGGATATTATGTTTAAATATAAGAAAATGGAAAAAGCTAGAGTGGTCCATGGTTACAGGATCTGTGAAACAACATTGTGGTCATTTCCTTGGGTTTTATTTTTGCCTCTTATATCCCACACTTAGGGCAGAAGAAGCCAGAAACCCAAAAAGACCAGTGGATGCAGATCTAACAACAACAACAAAAATCAATAAAATTCTGCTGTCTCTAGATAAAGGACCAGGAAAAAGTAGCCTAGCAACAAATAAAACTTTCAGACATTAACCTTCTACTTCAAATATTTGCCACTGAAAAAACCTGCAGCCCTCGCTCCACAATGTCAGCACTGGCTGAGCAGAGACCGTAGACTTTCGCTCTTTGGGGCTGTACCAAGGTGATGACTCCTCCTCCCACCAGGGTGGTGTTACAGAAGTATGGAACCTGGGATTTTATCCTTGCCAGATAGTAATGAACGCCCCCATCAATCACTATGCAGTGTCAGGAGACACCACTTAGTGAGCTGGACTTTCAGACCAACCTGTCAGTAACAAGACAATCCTCACACTCCCTACTGGGCTGGTGTCAGAAGTGAAGAGTTAGACTTTCACCAAAGCCCAGAGACAATGAGGCCTGTCTAACCCTGCAGTGTCAGTGGAGACCACCTCAGGAGAATTAATGAGGTACTTCTGTACCTTTCAGTCAGAAAATTATCAAAGGCCTACAGGGGGATCAGAACTCACACTTCTGCTCAAAAGCAGTGAGGAGCTCTTCTGCCATGGATCAGTAGAGTTGGAGTAGAAAACCTGAACTTCTACCTCTACCTGGCAGTAATAAAAAAAAAAGGCAACCCCTGCCCCCAACTTTTTCTGACAGAACAGTGTGCCCCCAAAATCAGCTAAAACTTATGGTTTAAATAAGGTCCTGCGTCCCATAATGTAATATTCAAAATACTTAGGTTTAAAGAAAAAAATATGTATTATACTATAAATTGGAAAAATCTTACCTTGAATAAAACAAGACAATTAACAGACTTCAACACTGCAGTGACAGGAATGTTGGAATTATCTGGAAATGATTATTTGCGAGCCTTTATAAAAGTGTTTCATGGGTAATCATGAACATGCTCAAAACAAGTGAGAAAGCAGAAAGTCTCAGTAAAGAAATAGAAGATTTGAAGAAGGATCAAAAGGAAATTTTAGAATTGAAAAATACAATACTGAAATTTAAAAGGTTAGTGGGTGACCTCAATACCAGAATGGAAGGAGCAGAGGAAAGAATCAGTAAACTTGTAGGTATAAAAATAGAAGTCGGGGGGAGGGAGTTCCAAGATGGCCAAATAGGAACAGCTCCAGTCTGCAGCTCCCAGCAAGATCAATGCAGAAAACTGGTCATTTCTGCATTTCCAACTAAGGTACCTGGTTCATCTCATTGGGACTGGTTAGACAGTGGATGCAGCCCACCAAGGGTGAGACAAAGCAGGGCAGGGCATCACCTCACCTGGGAAGCTCAAGGGTTTGGGGAATTTCCCTTTCCTAGACAAGGGAAGCTGTGACAGACTGTACCTGGGAAAAACAGGACACAGCCCCCACATACTGTGCTTTTCTGATGGTCTTAGCAAACAGCAGGCCAGGAGTTACTATCCCTCACCTGGCTCGGCAGGTCCCATGCCCATGGAGACTTGCTCACCGCTAGCACAGCAGTCTGACATCGAATTGCTAGGCAACAGCCTGGTGAGGGGAGGGGCATCTGCCATTGCTGAGGCTTGAGTAGGTAAACAGAGTGACCTGGAAGCTCAAACTGGGCGGAGCCCACCATAGCTCAGCTAGGCCTGCTGCCTCTGGGGGCAGACTTAAATATCCCTGCCTGACGGCTCTGAGGAGAGCAGTGTTTCTCCCATCATGGCATTTGAGCTCTGAGAATGGACAGACTGCCTCCTCAAGTGGGTCCCTGACCCCCGCGTAGCCTAACTGGGAGACACCTCCCAGTAGGGGATGACTTACACCTCATACAGGAAAGTGCCCCTCTGGGACAAAGCTTCCAGAGGAAGGATCAGGCAGCAGTATTTGCCATTCTGCAATATTTGCTGTTCTGCAGCCTCCGCTGGTGATAACCAGGCAAACAGGGTCTGGAGTGGACCTCCAGCAAACTCCAACAGACTGGCAGCTGAGGGACCTGACTGTTAGAAGGAAAACTAACAAACAGAAAGGAATAGCATCAACATAAACAAAAAAGACATCCACACCAAAACCCCATCTGTAGGTCACCAACATCAAAGACCAAAGGTAGATAAAACCACAAAGATGGGGGGAAACCAGAGCAGAAAAGCTGAAAATTCAAAAAATCAGAGTGCCTCTTCTCCTCCAAAGGATCGCAGCTCCTCACTAGCGATGGAACAAAGCTGGATGGAGAATGACTTTGAAGAGCTGACAGAAGTAGGCTTCAGAAGGCTGGTAATAACAAACTTCTCCAAGCTAAAGGAGGATGTTTGAATGCATTGCAAGGAAGCTAAAAACCTTGAAAAAAGATTAGACAAATGACTAACTAGAATACATAGTGTAGAGAAGACCTTAAATGACCTGATGGAGCTGAAAACCATGGCATGAGAACTTCGTGACACATGTGCAAGCTTCAATAGCCGATGTGATCAAGTGGAAGAAAGGGTATCAGTGATTGAAGATCAGATTAATGAAATAAAGTGAGAAGAGAAGTTTAGAGAAAAAAGAGTAAAAATAAACAAACAAAGCCTCCAAGAAATATGGAACTATGTGTAAAGACCAAATCTACGTTTGATTGGTGTACCTGAAAGTGACAGGGAGAATGGAACCAAGATGGAAAACTCTCTTCAGGATATTATCCAGGAGAACTTCCCCAACCTAGCAAGGCAGGCCAACATTCAAATTCAGGAAACACAGAGAACACCACAAACATACTCCTCGAGAAGAGCAACCCTAAGGCACATACTTGTCAGATTCACCAAGGTGGAAATGAATGGAAAAAATGTTAAGGGCAGCCAGAGAGAAAGGTCAGGTTACCCACAAAGGAAAGCCCATCAGACTAACAGCAGATCTCTCAGCAGAAACTCTACAAGCCAGAAGAGAGTGGGGGCCAATATTCAACATTCTTAAAGAAAAGAATTTACAATGCAGAATCTCATATCTAGCCGAACTAAGCTTCATAAGTGAAAGAGAAATGAAATCCTTTGCAGATAAACAAATGCTGAGAGATTTTGTCACCAGCAGGCCTGCCTTACGAGAGCTCATGAAGGAAGCACTAAACATGGAAAGGAACAACCAATACCAGTCATTGCAAAAACATGCCAAATTGTAAAGACCATTGATGCTGTGAAGAAACTGCATCAATTAACGGACAAAATAACCAGCTAACATCATAATCACAGGATCAAATTCACACATAACAATATTAACCTTAAATGTAAATGGGCTAAATGCCCCAATTAAAAGACACAGACTGGCAAATTGGATAAAGAGTCAAGACCCATCAGGGTGCTGTATTCAGGAGACCCATCTCATGTGCAGAGACACACATAGGCTCAAAATAAAGGAATGGAGAAAGATCAACCAAGCAAATGGAAAGCAAAAAAAGCAGGGGTTGCAATCCTAGTCTCTGATAAAACAGACTTTAAGCAAACAAAGATCAAAAGAGACAAACAAAGCTGTTACATAATGGTAAAGGGATCAATTCAACAAGAAGAGCTAACTATCCCAAATATATATGCACCCCATACAGGAGCACCCAGATTCATAAAGCAAGTCCTTAGAGACCTACAAAGAGACTTAGACTCCCACACAATAATAATGGGAGACTTTAACACCCCACTGTCAATATTAGACAGAAGGTTAAAAAGGATATCCAGGACTTGAACTCAGTCCTGCACCAAGTGGACCTAATAGACCTCTACAGAACTCTCCACCCCAAATCAACAGAACGTACATTCTTCTCAGCACCACATCACACTTATTCTAAAATTGATCACATAGTTGGAAGTAAAGCACTCCTCAGCAAACATAAAAGAACAGAAATCACAACAAACTGTCTCTCAGACCACAGTGCAATCAAACTAGAACTCAGAATTAAGAAACTCACTCAAAATCACAAGAGTACATGGAAACTGAACAACCTGCTCCTGAATGACTACTGGGTACATAACAAAATGAAGGCAGAAATAAAGATATTCTTTGAAACCAGTGAGAACAAAGACACAACGTGCCAGAATCTCTGGGATACATTTAAATCAGTATGTAGAGGGAAATTTATAGCACTAAATGCCCACAAGAGAAAGCAGGAAAGATCTAAAATCCACACCTTAACTTCACGATTAAAAGAACTAGAGAAGCAAAAGCAAATAAATTCAAACGCTAGCAGAAGGCAAGAAATAACTAAGATCAGAGCAGAACTGAAGGAGATAGAGACACAAAAAAACCTTCAAAAAATCAATGAATCCAGGAGGTGGTTTTTTGAAAGGATCAACAAAATTGATAGACTGCTAGCAAGACTAATAAAGAAGAAAAGAGAGAGGAATCAAATAGACACAATAAAAAAATGATAAAGGGAATGTCACCACTGATCCCACAGAAATAAAAACTAACATCAGAGAATACTATAAACAACTCTGCAAATAAACTAGAAAATATAGAAGAAATTAATATTATCCTGGACACATACACCCTCCCAAGACTAAACCAGGAAAAAGTTGAATTGCTGAATAGACCAATAACAGGCTCTGAAACTGAGGCAATAATTAATAGCCTACTAACCAAAAAAAGTCCAGGACCAGATGGATTTACAGCTGAATTCTACCAAAGGTACAAAGAAGAGCTGGTACCATTCCTTCTGAAACTATTCCAATCTGTAGAAAAAGAAGGACTCCTCCCTAACTCATTTTATGAGGTCAACATCATCCTAATACCAAAGCCTGTCAGAGACACAACAAAAAAAGATAATTTTAGACCAATATCCCTGATGAACATCGATGTGAAAATCCTCAATAAAATACTGGCAAGCCAAACCCAGCAGCACATCAAAAAGCTTATCCGCCACGATAAAGTTGGCTTCATCCCTGGGATGCAAGGTTGGTTCAACATACACAAATCAGTAAATGTAATCCACCACATAAACAGAACCACAGACAGAAACCACAAGTTTATCTAAATAGATGCAGAAAAGGCCTTCAACAAAATTCAACAGCCCTTCATGCTAAAATCTCCCAATAAACTAGGTATTGATGGGATGTATCTCAAAATAATAAGAGCTATTTTCAACAAAACCACAGCCAATATTATATTGAATGGGCAAAAACTGGAAGCATTTCCTTTGAAAACTGGCACAAGACAGGGATGCCCTCTCTCACCACTCCTATTCAACATAAAATCTCCCAATAAACTAGGTATTGATGGAACGTATCTCAAAATAATAAGAGCTATTTTCAACAAACCCACAGCCAATATTATATTGAATGGGCAAAAACTGGAAGCATTCCCTTTGAAAACTGG